>NW_025781502.1:0-39913 GCF_021130785.1 Homalodisca vitripennis | reverse complement strand
TTAAATATTTTTTAAAAAAGGGCTAAAGTAACTTGTTTAAACTTCTAAATATATTAAATTGACTTTTTTTGCTAAAATTTTGGCCGTCAAATAAATTTTTGAATAAATTCATGTATTATATTTAATTATAATATATTTTTTTACAAATAAAAAACATATTAATCGAACCAAAAAAAAAATTAAAAAAAACAAACTAAAGGTTAAAACTATTTTATTTCATTAATTACCCACAATTAAATTTTAAATTTAATTTTTAAGCTCCTTTTTAAAATTTCCCCTTTTCAAATAAGTAGTTTTTACCTTCCCCATAGAAGGTTCCCATAGGGGACTATTCTTCGAGAAATTAATTAGGTATTGATTTCATTTTTAAAAAAAGGAAGGGTTTTTCTTCTTTAATTTCTTTATTATATTTACATTAGGGCCAAAATACAATAATTGTTGGAACAAAAAAGGGTTGTTTTAAATTAACATTCACCGGAATGAGAAGGGATCGGGACAAGATTTTTGCATTCGTTTTTTTTAAAAAATAGTTTGCCATTTAAAACATTTAAATGAGTTTTAAAGGTTAACATTTTTTTGGCTTTTTGAAGTTAGTAACAAAATAATTTTGGAAAGTAACCTATTGTTAATTCTTCCCCCGGCAAGAAATGGTTCACCCCAAAGTCCACTGAAAAAAAAGTCCAAATTTAATTTAAATAAAAATATAATTAAAAATTATATATTAATCTAAACCCCAAAAATAATTAAAATTTTTATTTTAAAATTTTAAAAGAAGAGGTTTTATTTTATTTTATTTTTATTTTTTGTACTAAGTATAAATTTAAAGAAAAGGTTTAAAAACAATTTTTGGAAAACATAAAATGGCCTCCTTTAAAAAATTAAAATCAAAAAATTGGTCAAAAACATAAAAAAATTTTAAAATACTTAAAAACAAAGTTAAAAGTGGATTTTGTTTATTTAAATTTCCAAACACTGAGTAGTTTCAAATTAGCGTAATTAAATTTTGAAAGATTTTATTAACCCTTTAACAACCCCGGCCCCAATACAGGTTTAGTACATTCTGGATTGGGATCATGTTATTAAAAAATTTAAAATTAAAATTTTAACTCCTAATTTTTTTTCTTTTTGTTAGGTGAAAAAAAACAAGAAACTGAAAAAAATACTTTTTTCTTTTTTTCCCAAAAAATGATTTTCTAATGGGGTTCAATCCAAAGGGATTTTTAACCCATGTTAATTTGGTTTCCTTTAAATTATTTTTGTATTTTCGATGTTAAAAAAATTGGTCATTTAACTAAATTTTGAACAGAAAATAATTTTCTTTCCCAATAAATTTAATACCAAAGTTATAAAAAAAATAATTTGTTATCAATTAAATTTTGGAACCAAATTTTTAATTTAAATTTTTAAGTTTCAAAACTATTTATTTGGGTTAATATGCACTAGAATCTTTTGAACTATAAATAAAATCAGAGTATCCCTGAAACATTCCTTTATAACTTATATATAATTAGCAAGAGTATAAGACAAGTAATCATTATACTACGAACTATTCCATAAACATCTGCTTCACTAAAGAAGATGCAAAGTTTAAAATTTGTTTTATAAAAATAGATCATTTATATAATAAAAAACGTATTTCAGTTCACTGATTAAATTATACTAGGTTATAACGAAATAAGTATTTTTACAAAACAGTTCAAGTATTATCAAAATAAAAGTTTAGAAAACTAAGACGTTTATAATTTATCTTTGATATAAGAGCAAGAACGGGAGCAGTAGTAAAGTAGTAATGTGGGATAAAAGTCTACAAAACAGGAAATGCATATTTTTAAATGTTAGTACTTCGTCCACATTGAGAGTGGCTGACATCAGCGGGGCACTTCAAACTGCATCTGCGTTTCTGCATTGAAATATGTATAAAGTAAACATTCTGTAGCATAGCGGCGTATAGTAGTTCAGAAGTAAATACTCGTACATTAGTGTTTATATTACTTCTGGTTATCAGCTTACAATATAAAGGATGTTAGTGGATAATTTTGTGATTAATGTAAGTTATAAACAAAAATTATACACGTTAACATAATAATTCCTTAATACTATAAATTATCTTTTTGATTTTTTCTATTAAAAAAGCATAAGAAAATATAAGGTTCTATAAGTAAGATGGACAATATTGGTTGCCTTGAAAAATAATTGTGATTTATAAAAAATATATGCCTACGTATGTTGTTGTAAAGGAACTGCGTAATCACATAGCTCTAATTATGAATTAAAAATTAAAGAATTGGAGTCACTTTTTTAAAATCTGAATGTAAAGGCCATCTGAACTGGACTTAGTGGCTTTTTTTGTAAGCGACAACTCCATCAATCAAAGGATAAATATCCTATCATTCACATTGTTCCTTTAGTAAAATTTGTTTTAGTATTATATCCCATTATTCTAAAGTCAAACAAAATTAATAAAAATTATTTAACCAGTATAATATGGTAAAGTAATTTTCAAATTAATTTGACGCCTCATTACCAAGGGTTATAGAACTTTATATTTATTTTATTTAAAAACTAACTGTTGAAACTAACACCCTTTGGTTTAGCATACAATTCTAAAAATACAAGTGATTATACTACGTATAAAAAGCGATAATTATATGTATGATGAAATCCTATGAAGATTTTCAGTCGTAAGTAGGTATTCATCAAGTACATATTATTTCAATAATCATGGTTAATATGATCGTAATTTGACCTGACACTAGTATAATGTTTTGCACGTTTCAAAACCCTGCTGGTTTGAATGAGTTATAGTTCTCTTACCGAAACTAGGGGTCTTCCTTGTTTTACAGGATCAAAAAAAGGAATAGGTACTTCTGTCAAAAAGAGTTTACTTCAGTCCCTTGTCCAATACTTAAGGTCCAGTGCAAATAGTATTATTTGCCTTGTTGTCTTGACTAAGATAAGGTATATAGTTAGTTACGACTGAGAACCCTACTTCGGTTATATGTGTTTTCTCCCGGCCGTTTAAATTACTTACGGTACGACAGGTTGTGTTTGTCAATGTCTTATTGCCACGATCAAACGACTATTTACTTATATACGTTTCTAAAAACTACTTCGGTCAAAAAGCCTATTACTTAAGTCTAATAGGTTTACTCTAAACTAAACTAGTACACTTTTTTTACCAAATCCTTATTAAGGTTATGCACCATAGTTTTAATAACCATTTTATAAGGTATTTCGTTATAAAAACATTGTTTTTTTGGACGGAAATTTGAGAAAAATTAATAGTTACAGCACGTAATTATTAATATTACCGTTTTCCCCTGAAACGACTGTCAAGGAAGCCCACCAGTTTTCAGTACCTGTGTGTGAAAACATTCACTGCTTCGTTCATTAAGGTTGGTTTTATAAAAGTGTTTAAATATTACTTGCAATGCATTACATGTTATTAATTGGCCATTGGCGCAGTTTGAAATAAAAGTTAGATAATAGCTTTGTCTTCGCTATCTGTATTCCAATACTGAACAGGCACTGTAGACTTCATATTTTATAAAATTTAAACATATATGTTGTTTCAGCTACGTTGTCGAAATTCTTTGTTGAAAAGTGTCATTTGCATTTGGATTATGAAAGCATAAAATATTTGCAATAGAATTTTAAAATATTCTACATACATTTTGTGATCTTTTCTATTTATATAATCCTTCCGCGGGTTCCACCCAATATTTTTTACTGAAATAATTAGACGAATTGGTTCAGGCGTTCCCGAGATAAAGCTCTTAGCAAAGCATCTTTCAATTTTGTTCTATTTATAAGACCAAAACGAAAACATTTTTCTAACCATGTGTGATGTGTACACTCTATAACATTTTAAGCATTATGTTTTTAATAAGATGAATACATTTCCAAAGCCTTTTCTAGGTATCTTGATTATTGAATGAAAAAGAGTACAAAAATCTAAATTCAATTTAAATAAAAATAGCCCGTCTAAGATTTTCACTTTGTGTATATCCTATATGTTTAATTACCCAGACATATTAAATTTAGGATAAATTAACAGTTTTAGAATATAATTTGAATTTTCCAAAAACTAATATAAATAGCTAATTTATCCAATTCCAATTTAATCATTACTGAGGATTCAGCACCAGCCATTATGAAAACGTTAAACGTTATAGTCATTTTCCAAGCACATAGCAAGTATTAACGAAAAACATTAAAATTTTTTATTCCCCCTATATCTTAAGGGCTATATGTTTATAGGTAATGTTATTATACAACATTATTCTATTTTAGTCTAAAAAACACACATTTTTTTTGTTATTAAAATCTAGAGTTTATCGGAAGTTTTTGTACATACATAACGGATTTATTACATACAGAACCTACTGAAGGGTGTTTCTGAACCTACCAAAGCAATATTTGTAGGAAAATTTTTAATATACTAAAATTTCCAGTAAAAAGACTACGATTAGGTAAGTTATTAAGTTAAGTATTCTATGAGCAGTGCCAATTTGTGATAATTAATAATCATCTTTTATCTCGTTTAATAATAAACTGTCACTGTAAATTTTAACGTTATCTCACTTTTTATTATGACACGCCGGTGAAACGATTAGAAGTTGGTATTAATATGAATTCACGTCAAGAGTTATCCCTAATTAAACACAAATAATATAAAAAACCAAAGAATTCTTCAACAAGTTACGTGTTTATAAATACGTAACGTTTTAAAGTCCATTTGTTTAGTTATTGCATATATTTTTTTAATATATAATGTATATAAAGGAGTTTTTATATGTATTTATTGAACTATAGACTACATTTTTCAATTAGTTTCCATGCTGTGACTCTTTAAATGTTACACACTTCTAGGACTTTTTAGGACGTTACATGAATAATCCATTAAATATTATTAGTATGCAGTTCACATTCTACATAAATATACAACATTTATAAGAATTTGCTCGAGGTTTTTTAACTGTAATAATTTTAATACAATGAAAACTCAAATTTGAGACGCTTCGGAAATATTTCGTTAAATAATTCCATTTACGTAATCAGCATTTCCTTTAAATATTTTAAACCCGAAGGTAATTAAGGTAACGTATTTAATTTAATTTAATCTATGTGCTGTACTTAAGGACTTTTCTGCTGATTTATACTGGGTTATAGGGTCCTACTTTTCACTTCCAGACGTCGTTTATTGATTAATGCCTAATTTAATTTTGCTTATTTCTCAAATGGCATGTCATATTGAAATAAAGGATTGTGGTACATATAACAGATAGTATATTTTACGTAATATATCAATATCTATCAATATTAATAGATCATATGTTTTTTATATGTCATCCTAAATTGTTTTATATGACTTTTGAAAAAGTATTTTTTTACTTGTATATATAAATATTTAGGATACTTAGTTTACAATCATTAGGAATACTTTAATACAATTTTAAATTCAAGGTAGTAAACATTTTTTAAAGTCAATGTTATTTACCTAATAAAGAAACACAAGTGCACCCTAGTTGCATGCATTGTCTTACCTTCAATAGAGTTTACGTAAAGCCGTGAAACTGTATCCAATGTAATAAAAATAGCTAAGCTTTTGAATGTCCATTTAATTTATTCATTCGAACATTACTCCGTCAATGCTATTTTAGTTTCACAAACACAAGGCTATTATCTCGCGGTATGAATATTCATCTCCGTGCGGTATGCCGGCACACCGCAATATGCGGTATAAACGCGTGAGAGACACGGTCGCGACTGACGCCAAGGCGCTGCTTTAGTGAGCGGCGCATGTTTGCTACTGCAGCGCCACGTACGGCCACGCCTCAAACTACCGTCGGATATTGACTGAATTAATTGACACCTCGAAAGCAGTTTTAATTTTTTCTTTGACTTGAACCAAGATTTTAATAAATGGTGGTACATCATAATAGTGTTTAAGTATTTTATTACAAGGGAACTAATTATTGTTTAATTATTTTATGAAAAAGTAATTCTAAAGTAAGATTAATTAACGTTAAGGGCTTAGTTGCGTTTATAGCATATTTTACTTGTATTAAAATAATGTAAAGATTTTTTATTCACAGATTTTTTATCCCGTTTTTAAAGGGCAAAATCGAAGATTTAGTTTAATTATAAAGAAATAGTTTAACTATAAAAAGCCATAATGCGGTTGATTTGTTTCATTCTTACTACAATTATTAATATTAAAGAATTAATACTTTAGAGTATTTATTTCAATATAAAAAAAAAATCAGTATTAGGATTTTTAATTTATAAAATAGTTAATAGTAAAAGATTCCTTACCGCGATATCAACATTATGTAATTAGTTTATAATGTACCCTCCTTTTCAATTTATTAAACTATTAAGAAGATTAGAGTAAGCTCAATTATCTGATTTCAAATCTTCATATGTAGGATAAAGATAATTTCTTTATATATTTGTTTTAATTACCAAAAATTGTAGCCTTTTCTCAATTTATTAGGAGATAGTTTTGGCTAGATTTAAATGTTTTATGTTAATTGATCACAATATTTTGCAGGAATTAATAGTAAGACTGGGGCTTCACATATTGAGCCTATTTATGTTAGATATTAAATGTACTATTTCGCAAATTTTAAGCATCTTGAATAAAAAACATAAATTAATGCTAAAAACAATACTAAATATATAATATATATTTTATGTAATATATAAATAAGGTTTAACTGATCAAGAAATATTAATATCGTAAAACAACATTAATAATTAAAGGGTTAATAATTTGAGAACCATTGCATTAAATACTTATTGACCAGACGCTAAGCCACTTGCATCTCCTTATATAAATGAAACATAACTTTATAGTTCAAAATTTGTTATGAAATTGTAATATTTAAACATAATAAATAAATTTATATTTTACGTACAATGTAGGATGAAAGTAAAGACTATATTATAATAGGGTAGCGATCCAGAGAAGACACTTAATAACTGTATACATTAAGAACTGGAAAGTTATTTTGGAATGTTTATTATATCAGAAATCTACAGAAAATATAAGGTCTAAATATAAGGAAAATATAATAAATAATAAGATTCCTTCAGATAAGTTCCAGTAAAATTTATTTCAACATTATGGGCAATATTTCATATCACTGCTTTATCCATAGTTGATTTGCAAAATGTTGTATTAAACTAATGGAAAACTGATAAAATCACATTGCTTAAAACAGTTAAACATTAATCCAATTTGATTGAAACAGATTAAAGAATATAGTTCAGAGGTATATAAAAAAGTATTCATTTGGAAATAGTAGTGAACTTAGGCATAGTATAGATTGTTATCAATTAAGTCCATTAGTAGCGTAGTAATGAATGCTATTTTATTTCAGATCAGTACGGTACTTTTTTGAACTAAACAGTCTGGAGCATTTCGCGAGTCGTAAAATATTACTTGTAACGTGGCCGGAATAAAAGAAAATTGTGGTGGTACATGAAATTACAAGTAAAAATGGCAGGGAGCTGTTTAAGAAATGTAATAATGATGCTGTGCAGCTATGTAAACTTTGCTATTTAGATATTTGAATGAATTATTTAGCCGCATAGTTAAGTTTTTGTACACTACGACTTATTTAAATAAAATTAAGAGTTGACTAATGTACCTATAAAATCTAGATTTATATGCAAAAACTCTTTGTATAATAATCTGATGCACTCCGATTAAACTCTGAAATATTCAAACAGTAATATGACGATAAGAACGTAAAAATTATTTCGTTTTTCCTGAGAAAATATAGACTATGGTATGGTCATAACAAACTTTTTGCCGTATATTGTAATGGTTGTGGATATTACGTTGTTAGCTATGTAATTACTATATAATCGTATCAAACATATCTTTAATACTCGATATGACAAACATAAGTATAAAACGTTTTTCTACAATATTTTATAACGCTCGTTTTCTGATATTTAGATATATTTTACTAATATGTTTAGAAACAAAAATACAAAACAAATATTCATTATTTTCAGGATATATTTAATATATGAATGAACAGTTCAATTGGTTATCAAAAAGCTGAGCTGTACTTAGTTAAAAAGGTTTATTGTAGAAGAGATGTCTATTATAGTTGAGTATAAAAGAGATCTTAAAGTCTCTCCACCATACTAAAACAATGGATTCATCATCCTTATTGTGATTTCTCTTTTCTATTTTCTTTAACGTATTAGACATCTTATTAGTGTATTTAGCCTCTGAAATCCTTTTTCTGTTTATGTGTTTTAGACCTAGCAAAAATTTCTACCAGTATCTGTTCAAACATTTTTTGGTACTAAGGTAACGCTTAATATAAGATGTTTATACTTGTAAAATGTATGGGGATGAACTCGTAATTTTAAATGTATTGTTACATAAGAGATCCTATCATCCAGGAAATTTCTAGTAAACTTCATACTTATATAATTCGACACATTTTAATAGAAAGCATCTTGTTCTTAAAACCAGAAAAATCAAGGTAGATTTCCTCACTACTGACAGAACAAAAACTATACTTACAGTTTTTATTATTTGAAAAAAAATGATATAAGCTAAAAAAGTGTTATTGCTGAATAATTATATTGGCTGGATGTTAGTAAAACCCGTCATTCCATGGGCTAGAATATACTTACTTCTGACTGTCTGTCTGCATGATATCACCAGTATAGCCTGACTGACGTATGAATTAGAAACTTTGCATGAGGACTAATTTTTTTATCGCAACCCTTATGCCAATTATAGTGCGTGTTACTCCATAGTAGTTGGCTGAGTGTTAACGAATATTTTCCCTTTATCTTTGGTTAACTATGAGGAAAATCGGGAAAATTGCACAAGAATAAATGTTTAAACAAACTGAGTACAATCCTGTGAAGTATAATAAATACATATGACACGTTGCAACATATACACACAGCACATTTAAGTCAATATTACAGGAATGGCACAAGATTGTTTTTCAGCATACTCTTGCATTATTACCCTTCCTAGCTCAATAGGGCTTGTACTTGTATAGTATTAAGGCTCCTATGAAAGTAACTTAACAAACAACAAATACTTTATTATGTGGAAAAATAATTCGAAAAATATAGACTTTAAAATTTGCAAAAGACTTTCTTTCTGTACGATAGTTTGCTGCATTACTGTTAGCTGGACAACTCCAGAAAGGAATAAGCTATAGGTTTGACATGTTGCATGTATCCTCATTGAAGCTTTTTATGCATGACGTGGTAGAAAAACTCTTACCATTTTGTGTTTTATTTGTGGTTAAGTGGACGAAACTGAAATATTTTCATTTGTTTCTTCAGTAATGTTTAATTTTAAGTAAATAAGAACCCTTTTCTGAAATGTTATTATAAAATAAGACTTACGACCTTACATAAATATGTAAATAAAAAATATATACTACCTATAATAATGTATACCCAAAATTTACAACCAAAAGAGGTATCATGACTGTTGGATAAACAAGACCTACAGAAAGACAAAATATTATTGCTGATAACGTGTGTAATAACTTACTATAAGAAATTATCGTGTGTTTACTTGAGGCCTATACGTATACACATTTTCTGATTGAATTAAATTAGTTTTCAGTGACAATGAAAATTTTAATTAATTTTAGTGAAATGTATGCCCTAAGTATGACTGCAGTAGGCAGATTCGTATAAACTCTACATCTAACTGCATGCATGATTGTATGATACTACATTTTACTTCTTTGGAGTAGGATCAAGACTGATTTAATTTTATATCTCGATATTTTAATATTCTTTGCATCTATAACGAGATCTAAGAAAATTAGATTACTAAATTTTGTATTAAATGAAATTTCATTAAAGATTATTTTAGCAACGAGGCATATGCAAACACGGCTGACCTTCTGCTAATCACACCCAATAACATAAGGAGAGAGAAGTTGGAGCAAAACTTCAGATCTCTCGCAAGTTTATGTCGTTTTAGAGAAAACTTTTAATTGGTGTGTTCCTTTGAAAAACCTCCTATTCTAAAAATATTTAAAATACGAGAGGCGCGAGGTAGCCATCAACGATTTAAGTTTTACGCGAATATTTCCGTAAGCTTATAATTAACTATGTATTCTGTTTATGAAATTAAATTAACATATATGAATAATTTTATTTTAAAACCTATGAGGAGCCCCAGTAATTTAGAAAAGAATATCATTACGTGAATATAACATACAAACCATCGCAAGTTTGATGAAACCCATATTAAAATGAAAGTATTAACCACGTTTACAAGTATTGTGAATATTATATGGTAGTTCTTTCTGTATTATTGCCACATATAAAATATATTGGATTACAAATATAACTGTAAATTATTTACGAATGTACAATTGTATACAACAGTAAACAAATGTAATATATTTCTATCTACTCCTAATTTGTATAACTAAGATCATTGGTTATCTAACTTACAAAACTAATCTAGAGGCCGGCTTGAAAGTTTACAGAGTAATTATACTGTTCCTCTTATTTATGCAACATCTATAATGACAGCTTTTGTATAAACTCTGATATTCCCTATTCTGAGCGCATTTACGGGATACGTAGTGTCTTAAATAAACTATCTAGATTTATGTGCTTTTATACAATGTGCAATGTAGTTGCTTCAAAATAAATAAAATACCTTTAAAGATAAAAATTACTGTTTATACTGTAAACACATTCACTTTTAACTGTTCATAACCACGTTGAAAAGATTGTAAACTAATAACACAAATCATATAGATAGTCTTGTTTTGCAGTGCAACGCTTATTGTATTACTAAAATTCCCCTCTCCTAAAAACACTTACTTACTTGAATACATTTTATTATCAACAAAATAGAGAATTAATAAAATTCAGACTTAATAGAAATGTATACTAAAAAACTTTCCCTGTATCCCGATTTTTTATGCTTAATTATTGCTTTCCTCCATAAAGTTTCTTTGACCAGAGCAGTAAATCTGCTTTGTAAATGCTAATAATTATTATTATAATTGGTATTACTTTATTAATAATACTGAATATAGTTACAACTCAAGGACGCCTCATATTTTTGCAGCTTAATAATATAAAACCAAACTTTAGGTTGAGATTAGATTTCACTACTCGCATAACAACTGGCACCAACAAACTATTAATTAGGTGAAGCAGAGACACGGAGGCGGGCTTGTGTAATTAGGCCGTGTGTTTTGTATCTCGTTACAGTGCTTGTTAACTACTTTCTTATGTTTCAGAACACGACCCTTATATTCAGTGTTTGCAGAAATATATACTTGCGTTTATTAGCCTACGTCATTAGTTATTAATAATACTCCTATTTCTAAAAATCATGTAAACCCTAACTTTTGTAACAATAAATAAATCCATAATGGTGATATACCTACCAATACGGATTGGAGAAGGTACTTTCCAATCGGTAATACTTGCACCAATTTTTCATTATGGGTGTAAGTATCGTTATTTAAAATTGTAAATAATAAAATTACTACTACACTTTTGTGAAAAATTAAATTGAAGCTTTATTTAAACAATTTAACGTTAAATATTTTGTGTACATCAATAGAGATCAATAGAGATCAGGCAAGTAAATTTAAAATTATCAATAACAAGCTTAGGACTACTAAACTTTATTAAGACAAACTTAATCACAAAAATAATACAAAAAGTAAAAAATAGAACTTTTGTTATGTAATATGTTACGTTTAAGATGTAACTTTCTTTATATATATATATATATATATATATATATATATATATATATATATATATATATATTATATATAATATACCTATGCTTATGCATGTGTGTGTGTGAGTGTGTGTGTGTAACACATCATACATTTGTTTTACGTTACAGATTTCATATACTTATTATATTATTTGGATATACAATATGCTTACTTTATTATTATAGCATCAATTGCATATTCCTGTTATGAACTAAGCTGTGATATTAATAATGTTCGATGAAGTTTCAATATTTTCTACGTAAATGTGGTTGTAAGTGTTTTCTTACACGTCATAGCTTAATTGTTTTCATTATTTGATAGAGTTTTAGAATACTCGTAACATATAAAATACTAGTAGTAGTAGATATAATGAGTGTAATGCTAGTATTCTTATCGCATTCTAAAGATGTAATATGCGGGCAATATATTTTGGGATTTCGTTAATTTTAAGTTGAAACTGATATTCGTAGTATCTAAATTATCATTTCCTTTGATTTAAGACAGAATTAAAAAACTAGTACTTACTGGATCTGTAAGCCATATGGAATATTAGTCACTACGTAGAACTCATGGATAAATATTTAAACATTAATCGACAATAAGGTATATTTCAAATGAAAAAATGAATGCGCCTAATGTCTAGAATAAATATTTTCTAATGTATCTTTAAATTTTAAATACAGCTGAGAAGATTTTATTTATTGCTTTTAAATTATATATATTTTACAATTAATATTGTTTTTAGCTTGAAACACAAAAACATTCTTTAGGCACATTTTAAAAATGTTACACTAATTCCAGCAATTCACATTTAGTCTTTAACATACTATGTTTACTTATTATTCCGATAGCGATACAACTTATGTTTATAAGTTTAAGGGTTGGGTTTTTGTGTATCTAGCTAGAATAAATGCTATTTAAAAACTGTTGTCATAATTTTAACATTTTGTATACATTCCCAGTTTGATACAAACCACCACTAGCGTGCTTATACAAAAGATTTTGGCTCTCGTTTCTTAAAATGTAATTACGCACTATCGACGTGACGTCGACAGGGAAATCTCATTAACGAGGAAAAGGTTGCCAAACACACTAAATAATCGCGACCCTCCCCCACTATTGCCTTGAACGAAGGACATGACTCATATGTAAGAAATGGTGTTGATAAATATGCATACCTTATATCTAAATAAATGTAAGGGTATCCTTCAAACGCAGGCAATACAATGTAAAAAAATTTAATCTAAATATCAAGCAGATGTTTACTTAAATGTTCATGTTCAAGTTTAGATAATATATTTACAGTTAAATATTTAACGCCAAGCTTCACTTAAGTTTTCTCAAATAACAGAAGGTTTAATTAATTTAAAATTTACCACTTACAACAAATTATCTTACGGCGGGTTAGAGCTTGAAACAAAGCCACAGAGAGGCAATTTAAAGCTTTGTCCTTGTAGCAGTGGGTCGGTTCATTTAATTGTCAAGCAATCTCACCCAGAAACTCTGCCAATTTGTGAACATCAAAGTTATATCTTGGAATATAGGCTAGACCTGTAGGCATCACCTATTGATACCATCAAAGATACCTTCATTGTAATGACAATGTAATCGTGTAAGTAATCAGATTCAAATAAGCCGAAATAAACTTACATTTCCTGAGTTAATATTTTAAGCGTTTAAAATATGCTTTAAAACTCCAAGATTTAAGGGTTTTTTTAACTAGAAATGATAAAATTAGTGGAACATTTTCATTACATGTTTATTACGTAAAACTCAATAGCAAATTTCTGTTGAGTTTCTTGGGAATCCAATGTTTAATATCTGTAGAGAGACGCAAACTCAGCCCTATGCCACAGTGAAGGTGTTAAATATTGTTAACAATACATTAAATTAACATTATTAATTTGACAGTGAGAATTCATGGAACAAGATGTAAGATTTACTAAATAGTGTTGAGCAATTTAAATTAGTTTTTACTTAAAGAAGTTAAAAACTAATGTGAATGGGAAGGATTGTATACATAAAGAGAAAATATTTGAAAACATTATCATGTCACTCACCGAATTGCACCGTCATGTCTAACGCACAGCACGGTACGGATGAGATGTCTCATCCTAAAAATCGGCAGCAACAGGGCAAACAACCTCTCTATAGGCAAACTTTTAGTAAAAGGCAGAAATGGAGTATAAATTCACACCAAGAGTGGAATGGGGAATGGGACAGTTACTTACACAAGATTTGGGGGGGGGACAAGTCGACAAAGAAAACCCATATATACATACAAAATGCCTTTTAAGGCGAACACAATTCAAAAGTGTTTTAGATGACATGTATTGATGACAAATTAGAAACGAGATTCGATTTTCACCACACACTGATTCACATAATGAATTGCCGTTTGTGGGCGAAGCGGGCAGCGACACCGTACCGATCACGTGGTTTCATTACAATCTAGACAAGCATTCTAAATTTTCTCAGTTAATGGAGAGCAAACACTCAATCTTACGTCATCGTCTATATAAGTCAGTCCCGGGAGTCCGTTGAATATTACAGGTAAAACTACAAACTAATTGATCCAAAAATGATATTATACTTTATATTAAAAAGAAACAGAGATTTGTAAATGTTATATATTTGCCTTATTTAAATTAAATAAGTTTTTAAAAATAAATACTCATTTTTGTTTATTAATAGATATACACTGTCACCAATATAGTCACTTAAATCCATGAAATATTGTACACAGTTAAAAATAACTAATCATGGTTGCTTATTTTCATTACAAAAATAAATGGTAACATAATTGTACCCTATTAATTAATGGTAAGAGAGAGGAAACTATGTGTATTTTAAGGTTTTACTATCCATGCCCATGATCACGTAAACTATAAATTAATTGTTCTTTTATATTTTTTGTCCTAATTTAGGCATGGAAATTATACATACTAGTGTTTAAGAAATATATGAATTACCTAAATACCTAGATATTAAATATGTAAACAAAGATTTAAGTCCTTTTATTTTGGAGATTAAAGTAAATAGAAGTTACTCCTAAAAAGAAGTGAGTATAAATTGTATTTACCCAATGTTGGACATTATTAAACTTACTATTATAATAATATAGACCTAGTCCCTCAATATAATGGTTAAACCCTAAATCACCTACCCACTCACTCATCATTACTTCTGGACATTTCAGAATGTTGAAATTTTTCAAATGTATGGCTTTTGAATTAAATAGAAAACTAAGTGTTTTAATATATATAAAACTGCTATATGAGTTTGAAAGGAGTGCTATAACAACTATACTTTGTTTTGCAACTTCTCAATGTCCTTTAAGGATCCAGTTTAACATACTCGCTTCGCTCAAAAAAATTTATTTTTAAATTAATAGTAACCATTCATCATAGCTAAAATGGGTTAAACTCCTTAAATAACTAGTTTTGTGTATTTTGACACTTTTGAATGTCTTATTAATCACACAAACGTTCCTTATCCTCTAAATACAAAGTAAAATTATTTTAATTAAGTTCAGCCACCAATGGATGTTTAAATAGAACTTAAACCATTTAGATACGAAAATTAAACATCTAGTTGCCTTTAAAGAATTAAATTTTGCACACGTATTTTACTTTAACCTAAACCTCAATTACCTAAAAGACATCTAGTTGCCTTTAAAGAATTAAATTTTAGCACACGTATTTTTACTTTAACCTATACCTCAATTACCTAAAAGAAGGGGTTATAATTAATGAAAGTATTCACTTTGTAAACTTTGTGATTTTCAATTAAATATGTATTTCCTAAATCGGTTCAACTGTGCAAACAATATTTCGATACCGAAATCAGATTTCAGTCACCAGAAGAAGTTCCTTTATGACGAAATAGACATTTAAAAATATCTTTCTCAACCGAAAACGTGATGATAGAACCGGAAAATATTTTAGACCGGAAGCTGAATATTTTAAATATAAGTACACGTTTTTGGCCGCAGAAATTTTAGACCAATGAATTTATATATTTCAGCAATCGCAACCACAACGCCAACACCAGATCGCCCGAAGAACATCCAAGATCGGATTGAATTACAATGATTAGAAGTAAGGTTAATAGGATTTCGGACATTTGTATCATTATATGTGACAATAACATTACACTAAGTATTGAGGAATGAAATATACCCTCTCGTTTAGGATTAGGATCCCTGGTTTTCTTCGATTAAAAATCTTTGAAACGTAGTTTTCTACTTTTTTGTAACGTATATTATAACAAATGTTGTGAAATCCTATTATCATTTCTAATAGACGCTTTTTACAGAGCAGACAACTTAGACAAACGTATTTTATAAATTCTCAATGGATGCAACATTGCAAACACTAAAAAGGCACTGAAATCAGAGTAATAAGTTTAGGAAATATACGCTTTTTGGCTGAGATGAACTTTAAAAAGCAACATATACATTTCCTTGATTGAGCAACAATGCAAACGTTAAGAGACATTAAGGAACAAATCAGAACGGGAGAGCTTTACAAGGACGGAAATATTCAACTAAATTTGGCTTCTCAGTTAAAATTAGTATGTATTATTTTAGCGTGGAAACATGGAAAACTCTACTATGGCATTTTGTAATTGTTTTTCTGGACCAGAAATGCTTCTTCACGCAATAAACTTTAAGTAAGAGCCCGTGGAAAATCAGTTTACCTTTTTTGAACCTTTTATCCTCAATATATATATATATACATATATATGTTTATATATACATACATACATACATATACTGATGGCGAGAGAAAAGAAGAGACCTGGCCCGTGCCGGCGCACAGCTGTGTACTAGTGTGTTGCCGCGCGGTAATTTCAGGCGCTTCGCCCCACAGCCAACCATGTGAATTGTTTATCATAGCAATGGAAACAGTGAAACAATAATGGAATTACGAAACAAGGCGCGGCAACATACTAGTAGTAGCGCCTGCAAATTTCAGATAGGCCAGAATCCAGGTCTCTTCTTTTCTCTCGCGATCAGTATATATTTATACACATACTTTCGATCGTTGGAACTGCCTGTGTCATAGTTGTATTGACTTTGGTGTTTCGATCATGCATATGGATTTCTAAGCAACTGATTTCTATCAAAATAAAACTCAGATTGGTTTTATCATGCTTAAAATCTATAGTCAACGCTAGACAGTTACTTTGGCTTTGATAACTACACTAAACCACAGGGCCAACTAAACTACTGGATTGCTTCCCTAACGTTTGATAAAATGTATATATAATTGTTTTATCTTGAGAATGAGTTAAATAATAAGTTTTAATTTCAACATAACTCCCTGGTTTGGTGACTAAAAATGGACTCTGATTTAAAATTGTTAGTTTTTAAAGATGATAGTTGTCTTTATAAAATATTCTGGTTAAAAAGAGTTGTGTTTCCATTGGCAGTGTTGAGCTTGCCTTTTTTCCACAACCAAAAAATTATGTTAAAAATTGTGTATTTGGTAATAAAAGTTTACTCGGCTCTTTGCATTTTTTCACCCTAGAAAATACAATATCACACATCATAGAAGCTTGATTTTGGCTAAAGGTTTTATAAAAGTTAGATAGTAGCTAGATAGTTTTAACTGTCAGAAACCAACAAAGCCACTTCGTCATTTATAGTGTTATTAGAATATAAATTTGTTGAATATCAATCCGATAATTATTTTTTACGATTAATTTTAAGAAATTCAAAATAATATTTAAATACAAACGGTGGCGATCATTATGTACACGAAAAAGAAAACTTCCTTTCTGTAAATTGAAGTTGTGAAAAAATTTGCCAAATCTAAAAGCAACAAAAATAAACGTTTTTTAAGAAGAAACAATAAATACAGAAAAAATATTTTTAAAAAGTCACTATATTTAATAAATGTAACGTTTATACCTCGCTATGAGACAAACGTGTAGAAATATAGAAGAAGGGGCAACTGCAGGCGTCGTGCCATACTCGGAACTGAGAGCCAATTAAGAGCTTCCGCCTTGTCGCAGAGAACTCTCCATTTAATTGCTGGCTAATTTTAATCCTCCACTCATAATGTAAGCATGACCGTTTTAGAATGCAAATGTGTGTGTTTTAATTGCCATACATACCAATTCTGTAATTTAATGTGAAAAGTTGCATTACATATTATGTGACAAAATATGTTACAGTTAACTTATAAATATTGCACTATATGTTTTGTTTTTTCAAACAACTTAACTAGTTATGAGACATAATATGTAATATTCTAGATTATCAGTCACAGTTATTTGAAGTATTCGACGTTTTACTTGTTTTAACAGAACTTTTACTTGCTGTCTTCCTTCCGTGGCGTCGAAGAGAGATTTAAGGAATGTACTGTTGATAGGAGAATCTCACATAAAATGTTCAATCAGGAAATTTTTTTTAAGAGAAGCCTGTCCTGAAGGAAAGATGCTAGATATTAAGGTACGTTTGTTTAACTATTTAGACATAGAACTAATTGTAATATACTTTCACGTAGTCTGTAACAATCTTAGACTTAAATATCGGGAATGGTTGGGTTCAAGATACGATTGTGTACATGGTAAATGGAAGTCTCTCCATAGCAAATCTAAATACTTATACAGCCGCATGTGTAACTGACTGACTGACATATAGATACAAATTCTAACATAGTTCTAGAAGTGCTGGAAACTTGAAATTTGGCACGCAGGTTCCTTTCACAATATGACTAGGAGGAAAAGTCTGAAAACCGGACTTTTTTACTTTTAAACCCCTCAAAAAAATTCCTCAAAAATCGCGCATTCTTCACCCCTGCAGGCATTTCTTGTAAGCCTGATAGCGGGTGAACCGTTGGAGCTAGCTTCGATCTGACGAAAAATCGTTAGTCAGGAATGAAGTGAACTACAAGAAAGGTCCAGTGACTTTTTGTCCTATCTCGTGTGGTTAAGCCACAAAACACGGAAATGTTTGACATTCCAGAGATTTTTTCGCTTAAAATAAAGTTTCGAGCCTGATAGTGGCCGAACGGTAGGTCGTAGCTCAAATCTGATTGACCCATCAAATTAGCAAATTGCGCGATCTACAGAAAAGGTCCAGTGACTTTTTGTTCTACCTCCAGTGGTTCGGCCGAAAAACGTAATTATGTGCAATTTTTTTTGTAATTTTTACGTGAAACTTTTGTTTTCGGGCTCGATTAGCGGCGAAACCATTGGTCGGAGGTCGAAATGAGACAAATGTTTGTAGTTAGGAAATGAGGTAATCTACCAAAAATGTGCCAGTAACTCTTTACTCTATTTTCATTAGTTTGACCGCAAAACGCGATTAAGTGAAAATATTTGGACATTTTCGCCTAAAAAATTTACATTCCGGGCTTGATAGCGGCTAAACAGTTGGTCGTAGCTCAAAACAAATTCTTTTAAGGATGTGTGAAATTGCGTGATCTACAAAAAATGTTCAGTAACATTTTGCCCTATCCTCAACGTTTTGGCCGCATAACGCGTTTTAAAGTATTGATTTTTATGTTTTACGTGATATTTTTAAACTGCCCAGTGCAGTCTTTTGTCCTAAGCTCTGTACTGCCTAAATTATAGGTCGTAGCTTAAATCTGATGGCATAATCGAAAGACAAAACTAAATTTTTCGACAAGAAATGTGCAGTCACTTTTTGTCATATCTGTGACGGTTATCTAAATACTTATACAGCCGCATGTGAAAACTGACTGACTCACTCACTCACTGACAGATCATACTAATTCTAACATAGTTCTAGAAGTGCTAGAAACTTGAAATTTTGCACGCACGGTACCTATTTACCGTGAAACCACCGGGAAAAGTCTGAAAACCGGACATTTTTACTTTTAAACCGCTCAAAAAAATTCGAGAAAATTTGCACATTTTTCACCCTTGCAGGCATTTCTTGTAAGTCCGATAGCGGGTGAACCGTTGGAGCTAGCTCGGATTTGACGAAAAATTCATAATCAGGAATGAAGTGAACTACAAAAAAGGTCCAATGACTTTTTGCTCTATCTTCCATGGTTAAGCGACAAAACGCTCGAACATTTGAAATTCCAGAGATTTTTTCGATAAAAATAATGTTTCAAGCCCGATAGCGGCCGAACCGTTGGTCGTAGCTCAAATCTGATTGACCCATCAAATTAGCAAATTGTGCCATCTACAGAAAAGGTCCAGTGACTTTTTGCCCTATCTCCATTGGTTTGGCCGAAAAAAACGTGATTATGTGCAATTTCTTTGTAACTTTTACGTGAAAATTTTGTTTATGCGGTCGATAGTGGCGAAACCATTGGTCGGAGGTCAAAATAAAACAAAGGTTAGATTTAGAAAATAATTTGATCTACAAAAAAGGTTCAGTGTCTTTTTACTATATCTCCATTAGTTTGACCGCAAAACGCGATTAATTGAAAATATTTGGAAATTTTTGCCTACAAAGTTACATTCCGGGCTTGATAGCGGGCCTAAACGGTTGGTCTTAGCTCAAAACAAATTTTTCATTCGGATTTTAGGAAATCACGTGATCTACAAAAAAAGTTCAGTAACATTTTGTCCTATCTTCAACGGTTTGGCCGCATTACGGGATTTAAACTTTAATTTTTTGAGTTTTACGTGAGATTTTGTTTTCTGGGCTCTATTTCAGAACAAAATATAAGTTCTAGGCCAGAATAAAAATTTGATTTTAATACAAAATAATGCGACGTACACAAAAGTTTCAGTGACTTTTTACTCTATCTTTCATGGTTTTAGCCGTAAAACGTGATTATGTCGAAAATGTCACTTTAAAAACTTACCTTCTGGGCTTGATATTGGCCGAACCGTTGGCCCTAGCTTAAATGTAAAATTTTTTGTAACTAGGTATTGATAGGATCTACAAAAAAGATCCAGTAGCTTTCTATCGTTTATCTTTCCGTAAGCCTGATAATTGCTCTAAATGGCAAATTCTTTGTCGTCACATTTTAGGTGTTTTTAGCTTTGCAACTATAATTAGTGCGATTCATGCTGGTTCCCAGATTGACCTTGTATTACTACGTTAACGAGTGACTAAAACCCCCCTCCACGTCGGGAGTTGGCTGAGCTTTAGTGAAGCTTCAATAGTAGATAGGGACAGAGTGTGTTTTTTTATGTTCACAGACACAACACCCTCTAAAATAGGCCCACGTGTGTCATTAACCCCTTGTAACATTAATCCCCCCCCGGGAATTTCCTCGTATGACCAGACAATATCCTGACTAAAATTAAACCCCCTGATGTGTTAACCCCCCTGGTAACATTAACCTCCCCCCCGGGAATTTCCTGGCTTGACTAAATAAGCTCCTGATGATATTAAACCCCCTGTTCGACTTAAAACACTGCCTTAAGGTCGGTTTTTATTATGTTTGTACTAAACAATTCACGATAGCTGACCAGTGCAGACTTTTCTCCCGAGCTCATTCCTGGCTAAACCAAAGGTCGCAGCTAAAATCTGACGACGGAATCGAAAGACAAAATTAAATTTCCGACAAGAAAGGTCCAGTCACTTTTTCTCGTATCTCTAACAGTTAACCCGTAAAATATCATTAAAGTCAAAACTTTGATTAAAACTGAAATATTCAATAAAATCCGATTTATCCGAAATATCCGGGTCCAATTTAATTCCGAATTCCGCTTATCCCCGAATTTGGTCAACACCCGAAAGGTGGCCTGGGGTGTGTCATTAACCCCCGGTAACATTAATCCCCCCCGGGATTTCCTGGTATGACCAGATAATCTCCTGAGTAAATTAAACCCCCTGATGCGTTAACCCCCCCCCCCGGTAACATTAACCCTCCCAGGGTATATACTGGCTTGACCTCATGTCTGAATTTTACCAATCACCAAATCTCTTAACCCCCCTTGGGAAGTTCCTGGTATGACCAGATAACCCCCCGATATCTTAATCCACGGTAACGTTAACCCCCCCCCCCTGGGAATTTCCTGGCATGACATCATGTCCGAATTTTACCTATCACCAAATCAATCTTATCCCCGAATTTAAGGCACTTACTTTGGGGGCCTGGGGGCGTAGCCCCCAGCGAGCCGAAGGCGAGTCTAAATACTTATACAGCCGCATGTGAAACTGACTGACTCACTCACTCACTGACAGATCATACTAATTCTAACATAGTTCTAGAAGTGCTAGAAACTTGAAATTTTGCACGCAGGTACCTATTACCGTGTGAAACCACCGGGAAAAGTCTGAAAACCGGACATTTTTACTTTTAAACCGCTCAAAAAAATTCGAGAAAATTTGCACATTTTTCACCCTTGCAGGCATTTCTTGTAAGTCCGATAGCGGGTGAACCGTTGGAGCTAGCTCGGATTTGACGAAAAATTCATAATCAGGAATGAAGTGAACTACAAAAAAGGTCCAATGACTTTTTGCTCTATCTTCCATGGTTAAGCGACAAAACGCTCGAACATTTGAAATTCCAGAGATTTTTTCGATAAAAATAATGTTTCAAGCCCGATA
This sequence comes from Homalodisca vitripennis, assembly GCF_021130785.1. NCBI lineage: Eukaryota > Metazoa > Arthropoda > Insecta > Hemiptera > Cicadellidae > Homalodisca > Homalodisca vitripennis. Next base: position 17,647 of record NW_025781502.1, on the reverse strand, counting down.
GCGGCCGAACCGTTGGTCGTAGCTCAAATCTGATTGACCCATCAAATTAGCAAATTGTGCCATCTACAGAAAAAGGTCCAGTGACTTTTTGCCCTATCTCCATTGGTTTGGCCGAAAAAACGTGATTATGTGCAATTTCTTTGTAACTTTTACGTGAAAATTTTGTTTATGCGGTCGATAGTGGCGAAACCATTGGTCGGAGGTCAAAATAAAACAAAGGTTAGATTTAGAAAATAATTTGATCTACAAAAAAGGTTCAGTGTCTTTTTACTATATCTCCATTAGTTTGACCGCAAAAACGCGATTAATTGAAAATATTTGGAAAATTTTTGCCTACAAAGTTACATTCCGGGCTTGATAGCGGCTAAACGGTTGGTCTTAGCTCAAAACAAATTTTCATTCGGATTTAGGAAATCACGTGATCTACAAAAAAAGTTCAGTAACATTTTGTCCTATCTTCAACGGTTTGGCCGCACATACGGGATTTAAACTTTAATTTTTTGAGTTTTACGTGAGATTTTGTTTTCTGGGCTCTATTTCAGACAAAATATAAGTTCTAGGCCAGAATAAAAATTTGATTTTAATACAAAATAATGCGACGTACACAAAAGTTTCAGTGACTTTTTACTCTATCTTTCATGGTTTAGCCGTTTAAAACGTGATTATGTCGAAAATGTCACTTTAAAACTTACCTTCTGGGCTTGATATTGGCCGAACCGTTGGCCCTAGCTTAAATGTAAAATTTTTTGTAACTAGGTATTGATAGGATCTACAAAAAAGATCCAGTAGCTTTCTATCGTTTATCTTTCCGTAAGCCTGATAATTGCTCTAAATGGCAAATTCTTTGTCGTCACATTTAGGTGTTTTTAGCTTTGCAACTATAATTAGTGCGATTCATGCTGGTTCCAGATTGACCTTGTATTACTACGTTAACGAGTGACTAAAACCCCCTCCACGTCGGGAGTTGGCTGAGCTTTAGTGAAGCTTCAATAGTAGATAGGGACAGAGTGTGTTTTTTTTATGTTCACAGACACAACACCCTCTAAAATAGGCCCACGTGTGTCATTAACCCCTTGTAACATTAATCCCCCCCCGGGAATTTCCTCGTATGACCAGACAATATCCTGACTAAATTAAACCCCCTGATGTGTTAACCCCCCTGGTAACATTAACCTCCCCCCCCCCGGGAATTTCCTGGCTTGACTAAATAAGCTCCTGATGATATTAAACCCCCTGTTCGACTTAAAACACTGCCTTAAGGTCGGTTTTTATTATGTTTGTACTAAAACAATTCACGATAGCTGACCAGTGCAGACTTTTCTCCCGAGCTCATTCCTGGCTAAACCAAAGGTCGCAGCTAAAATCTGACGACGGAATCGAAAGACAAAATTAAATTTCCGACAAGAAAGGTCCAGTCACTTTTTCTCGTATCTCTAACAGTTAACCCGTAAAATATCATTAAAGTCAAAACTTTGATTAAAACTGAAATATTCAATAAAATCCGATTTATCCGAAATATCCGGGTCCAATTTAATTCCGAATTCCGCTTATCCCCGAATTTGGTCAACACCCGAAAGGTGGCCTGGGGTGTGTCATTAACCCCCGGTAACATTAATCCCCCCGGGATTTCCTGGTATGACCAGATAATCTCCTGAGTAAATTAAACCCCCTGATGCGTTAACCCCCCCCCCCGGTAACATTAACCCTCCCAGGGTATATACTGGCTTGACCTCATGTCTGAATTTTACCAATCACCAAATCTCTTAACCCCCCTTGGGAAGTTCCTGGTATGACCAGATAACCCCCCGATATCTTAATCCACGGTAACGTTAACCCCCCCCCCTGGGAATTTCCTGGCATGACATCATGTCCGAATTTTACCTATCACCAAATCAATCTTATCCCCGAATTTAAGGCACTTACTTTGGGGGCCTGGGGGCGTAGCCCCCAGCGAGCCGAAGGCGAGTCCTATATATATACAGCCGCATGTGAAACTGACTGACTCACTCACTCACTCACTGACAGATCATACTAATTCTAACATAGTTCTAGAAGTGCTATAGAAACTTGAAATTTTGCACGCAGGTACCTTTTACCGTGAAACCACCGGGAAAAGTCTGAAAACCGGGAATTTTTACTTTTAAACCCTTCAAAAAAATTCTAGAAAAATCGGGCATTTTTTTACCCCTGCAGGCCTTTTTTGTAAGACCGATAGCGGGCGAACCGTTGGAGCTAGCTCGGATCTGACGAAAAATTCATAATCAGGAATGAAATGAACTACAAAAAAGGTCCAGTGACTTTTTGCTCTATCTTCCATGGTTTAAGCGACAAAACGCTCGAACATTTGAAATTCCAGAGATTTTTTCGATAAAAATAATGTTTCGAGCCCGATAGCGGCCGAACGGTAGGTCGTAGCTCAAATCTGATTGACCCATTAAATTAGCAAATTACGTGATCTACAGAAAAGGTCCAGTGACTTTTTGCCCTATCTGCATTGGTTTGGCCGAAAAACGTGGTTATGTGCAATTTATTTGTAATATTTACGTGAACATTTTGTTTTTGGTGTCGATAGCGGCAAAAACCATTGGTCACAAGTCAAAATAAAACAAAGGTTAGATTTAGGAAATAATATGATCTACAAAAAGGGTTGAGTGACTTTTTACTATATCTCCATTAATTTTACCGCAAAACGCGATTAAGTGAAAATATTTTGAAATTTTCGCCTACAAATTTACATTCCGGGCTTGATAGCGGCTAAACGGTTGGTCGTAGCTCAAAAAATGCAACTTAATAAGTTTTAGTAAACGACGTGTTCTACAAAAAAAGTCTAGTAACTTTTTGCTGTATGTACTTTAATAAGCCTGAAAAAAAAGCCTGAAAAACGCGATAAATAGCAAAATATTTGTCGTGAATTGGAAATTTTTGGAGTTTTAAATATATATTAGGCCTATATGTGACTAATATTTGTGTAATTCAATCAGGATTCAGGCTTTGCTAGGTTAACGAGTGAATACAACCCCACATAATAAGTTGGCTGAGCGTTAGCTATGCGTCATCAATAGTAGATAGGGACAGAATAAATTTTTATTTTGTTCACAGACACAACACCGTCTAAAATAGGGACAGGTGTGTCATTAGCCCCCGGTAACATTAACCCCCCTCCGAGGATTTCCTGGTATGACCAGATAACCTCCTGAGTAAATTAAACCCCCTGATGTGTTAACCCCCCGGTAACATTAACCCCCCCCAGGGAATTTCCTGGCTTGACTAGATAATCTCCTGATGATATTAAACCAACTGTTCAACTTAAAATACTGCCTTAAGGTCGGTTTTTATTATGTTTGTACTAAACAATTCACGATAGCTGACCAGTGCAGACTTTTCTCCCGAGCTCATTCCTGGCTAAACCAAAGGTCGCAGCTAAAATCTGACGACGGAATCGAAAGAGAAAATTAAATTTCCGACAGGAAAAGTCCAGTTACTTTTTCTCGTATCTCTAACGGTTAACCCGTAAAACGCCATTAAAGTCAAAATTTTGATTAAAACTGAAAAATTAAATAACATAGGTCCAAGATAATTCCGAATTCCGCTTATCCCCGAATCTGGCCAACACTCGAAAGGGGCCTGGTGTGTTTCATTAACCCCCGATAACATTACCCCCCCCCGGGATTTCCTGGTATGACCAGATAACCTCCTGAGTAAATTAAACGCCCTGATGTGTTAACCCCCCTGGTAACTTTAAACCCCCCCCCAGGGAATTTCCTGGCATGACCTCATGTCTGAATTTTACCACTCACCATATCTCTTAACCCCCTTGGGAAGTTCCTGGTATAACCAGATAACCCCCTGATGTCTTAACCCCTGGTAACGTTAAACCCCCCAGGGAATTTCCTGGCACGACCTTATGTCCGAATTTTACCAATCACCAAATTGCTCTTATCCCCGAATTTGCAAGCGTACATCATGGGGGCCTGGGGCGTAGCCCCCAGCGAGCCGAAGGCGAGTCTAATCTTCTAATATATATACAACCGCATGTGTAACTGACTGACTGACTCACTCACTCACTCACGTATACTAATTCTAACCTACTTCCAGATGAGTTAGAGACTTGAAATTTGGTACACAGATAGCTTTCCACGTGTAACCACCAGGAAAATCCCGAAAAGTGAGAATTTTTCATTTTCAACCCCTCAAAAAAATTCCCAAAAAATCGCGCATTCTTCACCCCTGCAGGCATTTTTTGTAAGCCCGATAGCGGGCGAACCGTTGGAGCTAGCTCGGATCTGACGGAAAATTCATGGTCAGGAATGAAGTGAACTACAAAAAAGGTCAGTGACTTTTTGCTCTATCTTCCATGGTTAAGCGACAAAACGCTCGAACATTTGAAATTCCAGAGATTTTTTCGATAAAAATAATGTTTCAAGCCCGATAGCGGCCGAACCGTTGGTCGTAGCTCAAATCTGATTGACCCATCAAATTAGCAAATTGCGCGATCTACAGAAAAGGTCCAGTAATCTTTTGCCCTATCTCGATTGGTTTGGCCGAAAAACGTGATTATGTACAATTTTGTTGTAACTTTTACGCGAAACTTTTGTTTTTTTGGGGTCGATAGCGGCGAAACCATTGGTCGGAGGTCAAAATAAGAGTAACGTTTTATTTAGGAAATAAGATGACCTACAAAAAAAGGTCCAGTGACTTTTTTACTATATTTCCCTTAGTTTGACCGCAAAACGCGATTAAGTGAAAATATTGGACATTTTCGCCTAAAAATTTACATTCCGGGCTTGATAGCGGCTAAACGGTTGGTCCGTAACTCAAAACAAATTTTAAACGGGATTTAGGAAATCACGTGATCTACAGAAAAGGTTCAGTGACTTCGGGAGTTTGGCTGAGCGTTAGCTAAGCGTCAATAGTAGATAGGGACAGAGGAAATATTTATTATGTTCACAGACACAATACCCTCTAAAAAAGGCCCAAGTGTGTCATTAACCCCCGGTAATATTAACCCCCCCCCCGGGGATTTCCTGGTATGACCTGATAACCTCCTGTACATTCAAACCCCCTGATGTGTTAAACCCCCCCTGGTAACATTAAACCCCCCCAGGGAATTTCCTGCCATGACCTCATGTCCGAATTTTACCAGTCACCAAATCTCTTAACCCCCCCCCCTGGGAAGATCCTGGTATGACCAGATAACCCCCTGGAGACTTATCCCCCGGTAACGTTAACCCCCCCTGGGAATTTGTTCATATGACCAGACAATATCCTGACGAAATTAAACCCCCTCTTGTCTTAACCTCCTTAACATTAATCACCCACCCAGGGAATTTCTCGCCTTGACTAGATAGTCTCCTGGTGATATTAAACCCCCTGTTCGACTTAAAATACTGCCTTGATGTCGGTTTTTATTATGTTTATACTAAACAATTCAAGATAGCTGACCCGTGCAGACTTTTCTCCCGAGCTCATTTCTGGCTAAACCATAGGTCGTAGATCAGATCTGAGGGCACAATCGAAAGACAAAATTAAATTTCAAAACAAGAAAGGTCCAGTCACTTTTTTGTCGTATCTCTAACGGTTTAACCGCAAAATGCCCTCAAAGTCAAAAGTTTTTACGAATCCGGAAAAAAATCTATGAAAAAAGGTCAATTTTTAAATCCCTTGTCATTTACTTAATGTCCGGACTTAACCAGTCACCGAATTCCGCTTATCCCCGAATTTGCAAGCGTTTACTTTGGGGGCCTGGGGGCGTAGCCCCCAGCGAGCCGAAGGCGAGTCTAATATATATACAGCCGCATGTGTAACTGACTGACTCACTCACTCACGTATACTAATTCTAACCTACTTCCAGATGAGTTAGAGACTTGAAATTTGGTACACAGATAGCTTTCCACGTGTAACCACCAGGAAAATCCCGAAAAGTGAGAATTTTTCATTTTTAACCCCTCAAAAAAATTCCCAAAAAATCGCGCATTCTTCACCCCTGCAGGCATTTTTTGTAAGCCCGATAGCGGGCGAAACCGTTGGAGCTAGCTCGGATCTGACGGAAAATTCATGGTCAGGAATGAAGTGAACTACAAAAAAAGGTCTAATGACTTTTTGCTCTATCTTCCATGGTTAAGCGACAAAACGCTCGAACATTTGAAATTCCAGAGATTTTTTCGATAAAAATAATGTTTCAAGCCCGATAGCGGCCGAACCGTTGGTCGTAGCTCAAATCTGATTGGACCCATCAAATTAGCAAATTGCGCGATCTACAGAAAAGGTCCAGTAATTTTTTGCCCTATCTCGATTGGTTTGGCCGAAAAACGTGATTATGTACAATTTTGTTGTAACTTTTACGCGAAACTTTTGTTTTTGGGGTCGATAGCGGCGAAACCATTGGTCGGAGGTCAAAATAAGACTAACGTTTTATTTAGGAAATAAGATGACCTACAAAAAAGGTCCGGTGACTTTTTACTATATTTCCCTTAGTTTGACCGCAAAACGCGATTAAGTGAAAATATTGGACATTTTCGCCTAAAAATTTACATTCCGGGCTTGATAGCGGCCTAAACGGTTGGTCGTAACTCAAAACAAATTTTAAACGGGATTTAGGAAATCACGTGATCTACAGAAAAGGTTCAGTGACTTCGGGAGTTGGCTGAGCGTTAGCTAAGCGTCAATAGTAGATAGGGACAGAGGAATATTTATTATGTTCACGAGACACAATACCCTCTAAAAAAGGCCCAAGTGTGTCATTAACCCCCGGTAATATTAACCCCCCCCCGGGGATTTCCTGGTATGACCTGATAACCTCCTGTACATTTCAAACCCCCTGATGTGTTAACCCCCCTGGTAACATTAAACCCCCCAGGGAATTTCCTGCCATGACCTCATGTCCGAATTTTACCAGTCACCAAATCTCTTAACCCCCCCCCTGGGAAGATTCCTGGTATGACCAGATAACCCCCTGGAGACTTATCCCCCGGTAACGTTTAACCCCCCCTGGGAATTTGTTCATATGGACCAGACAATATCCTGACGAAAATTAAATCCCCTCTTGTCTTAACCTCCTTAACATTAATCACCCACCCAGGGAATTTCTCGCCTTGACTAGATAGTCTCCTGGTGATATTAAACCCCCTGTTCGACTTAAAATACTGCCTTGAGGTCGGTTTTTATTATGTTTATACTAAACAATTCAAGATAGCTGACCCGTGCAGACTTTTCTCCCGAGCTCATTTCTGGCTAAACCATAGGTCGTAGATCAGATCTGAGGGCACAATCGGAAGACAAAATTAAATTTCCAACAAGAAAGGTCCAGTCACTTTTTGTCGTATCTTCTAACGGTTAAACCGCAAAATGCCCTCAAAGTCAAAAGTTTTTTACGAATCCGGAAAAAAATCTATGAAAAAGGTCAATTTTTAAATCCCTTGTCATTTACTTAATGTCCGGACTTAACCAGTCACCGAATTCCGCTTATCCCCCGAATTTGCAAGCGTTTACTTTGGGGGCCTGGGGGCGTAGCCCCCAGCGAGCCGAAGGCGAGTCTAATATATATACAGCCGCATGTGTAACTGACTGACTCACTCACTCAACGTATACTAATTCTAACCTACTTCCAGATGAGTTAGAGACTTGAAATTTGGTACACAGATAGCTTTCCACGTGTAACCACCAGGGAAAATCCCGAAAAGTAGAGAATTTTTCATTTTTAACCCCCTCAAAAAAATTCCCAAAAAATCGCGCATTCTTCACCCCTGCAGGCATTTTTTGTAAGCCCGATAGCGGGCGAACCGTTGGAGCTAGCTCGGATCTGACGGAAAATTCATGGTCAGGAATGAAGTGAACTACAAAAAAGGTCTAATGACTTTTTGCTCTATCTTCCATGGTTTAAGCGACAAAACGCTCGAACATTTGAAATTCCAGAGATTTTTTCGATAAAAATACATGTTTCAAGCCCGATAGCGGCCGAACCGTTGGTCGTAGCTCAAATCTGATTGACCCATCAAATTAGCAAATTGCGCGATCTACAGAAAAGGTCCAGTAATTTTTTGCCCTATCTCTCGATTGGTTTGGCCGAAAAACGTGATTATGTACAATTTTTGTTGTAACTTTTACGCGAAACTTTTGTTTTTGGGGTCGATAGCGGCGAAACCATTGGTCGGAGGTCAAAATAAGACTAACGTTTTATTTAGGAAATAAGATGACCTACAAAAAAGGTCCGGTGACTTTTTACTATATTTCCCTTAGTTTGACCGCAAAAACGCGATTAAGTTAAGTGAAAAATATTGGACATTTTCGCCTAAAAATTTACCATTCCGGGCTTGATAGCGGCTAAAACGGTTGGTCGTAACTCAAAACAAATTTTAAACGGGATTTAGGAAAATCACGTGATCTTACAGAAAAGGTTCAGTGACTTCGGGAGTTGGCTGAGCGTTAGCTAAGCGTCAATAGTAGATAGGACAGAGGAATATTTATTATGTTCACAGACACAATACCCTCTAAAAAAGGCCCAAGTGTGTCATTAACCCCCGGTAATATTAACCCCCCCCCGGGGATTTCCTGGTATGACCTGATAACCTCCTGTACATTCAACCCCCTGATGTGTTAACCCCCCTGGTAACATTAAACCCCCCCAGGGAATTTCCTGCCATGACCTCATGTCCGAATTTTTACCAGTCACCAAATCTCTTAACCCCCCCCCCTGGGACCCTGGGAAGATCCTGGTATGACCAGATAACCCCTGGAGACTTATCCCCGGTAACGTTAACCCCCCCTGGGAATTTGTTCATATGACCAGACAATATCCTGACGAAAATTAAATCCCCTCGTTGTCTTAACCTCCTTAACATTAATCACCCACCCAGGGAATTTCTCGCCTTGACTAGATAGTCTCCCTGGTGATATTAAACCCCCTGTTCGACTTAAAAATACTGCCTTGAGGTCGGTTTTTATTATGTTTATACTAAACAATTCAAGATAGCTGACCCGTGCAGACTTTTCTCCCGAGCTCATTTCTGGCTAAACCATAGGTCGTAGATCAGATCTGAGGGCACAATCGGAAGACAAAATTAAATTTCCAACAAGAAAGGTCCAGTCACTTTTTGTCGTATCTCTAACGGTTAAACCGCAAAATGCCCTCAAAGTCAAAAGTTTTTACGAATCCGGAAAAAAATCTATGAAAAAGGTCAATTTTTAAATCCCTTGTCATTTACTTAATGTCCGGACTTAACCAGTCACCGAATTCCGCTTATCCCCGAATTTGCAAGCGTTTACTTTGGGGGCCTGGGGGCGTAGCCCCCAGCGAGCCGAAGGCGAGTTATATACTATACAGCCGCATGTGTAACTGACTCACTGACTGATATATAGATACAAATTCTAACATAGTTCTAGAAGTGCTGAGATGGAAACTTGAAATTTGGCACGCAGGGTACCTTTCACAATATGACCCGGAGGAAAAGTCTGAAAACCGGACTTTTTTACTCTTAAACCCCTCAAAAAAATTCCTCAAAAATCGCGCATTCTTTACCCCTGCAGGCATTTCTTGTAAGCCTGATAGCGGGTGAAACCGTTGGAGCTAGCTTTCGATCTGACGAAAAATCGTTAGTCAGGAATGAAGTGAACTACAAAAAAGGTCCAGTGACTTTTTGTCCTATCTCGTGTGGTTAAGCGACAAAACGCGGGAATGTTAGACATTCCAGAGATTTTTTTGCTTAAAATAAAGTTTTGAGCCTGATAGTGGCCGAACGGTAGGTCGTAGCTTCAAATCTGATTGACCCATTAAATTAGAAAATTGCGCGATCTACAGAAAAGGTCCAGTAACTTTTTGCTCTAACTCCAGTGGTTCGGCCGAAAAACGTGATTATGTGCAATTTTTTTGTAATTTTTACGTGAAACTTTTGTTTTGGGGGTCGATAGCGGCGAAACCATTGGTCGGAAGCCAAAATAAAAACAAAGGTTACATTTAGGAAATAAAGTGATCTACAAAAAAGGTTAATTGATTTTTTACTCTATCTCCACTGGTTTGGCCGCAAAATGCGATTTAGTGAAAATAATTGGAAAGTTTCGCCTAAACATTTTCCTTCCGGGCTCGATAGCGTTTGAACTGTTGGTCGTCGTAGCTCAACAAATTCCCATTAAGATTTAGAAAACAGCGCGATCTACAAAAAAAGGTCCAATGACATTTTGCCCTATCCCCAAATGGTTTGGCCCGCATTACGCGTTTTAAAGTATCGATTTTTTCAAGTTTTACGTGAGATATTGTTTTCTGGGCTCCATTGCAGACAAAACCATAGGTTTAGGGCAAATTAAAAAATTTATTTTAATAACAAAATAATACGATCTACAAAAAAGGTCCAGTGGTCTGTTACCCTATCTTCCATGGTTTAGCCGTAAAACGTGATTATGTTGAATATTTCACTTAAAAACTTACCTTCGGGGGCTCGATTATGGCCTCAAAAACCGTTGGCCCTAGCTTAAATGTAAAATTTTTTGTAATTAGCTATTGATAGGATCTACAAATAAGGTTCAGCAGCTTTATATCGTTTATCTTTCCGTAAGCCTGGTAAATGCTCTAAAAGGCAAATTCTTTGTCGTCAATTTTAGGGGTTTTAAATTTTGCAACTATAATTAGTGCGATTCATGCTTGGTTCCATATTGACCTGGTAATTACTACGGTTAACGAGTGACTAAAACCCCCCCTCCACAATCAGGAGTTGGCTGAGCGTTAGTGAAGCTTAAATAGTAGATAGGGACCGATTTTTTTTTATTTTATGAAATATTAGTTTATTGTCAAAAACTCTTGGCGTGGAATGATAATTTCCGAAAGTAATTTAAACCCCCTGATCAACGTTTTATTTTTCTAAAAATTCCTCGTGCCAAGACACAAATTTACTAGAAAAGTACCAAGCGTTTCTTTAAACCCACACACCCACCGCCCCGAGAACATAAACCCCCCCTTCCGGGAATTTCCTGGTTGAAAGAACTCCTGATTAAATTAAACCCCCTGATCAAACTTAATAATCTGATAAAGGTAGTTTTTAATTTATTTACACTAAATCTGTTTACACAACAGGGTGACCAGTGCAGACCTTTTATCCCAAGCGTTGTACCGACTAAACTAGAGATCGTAGCTAAAATCCGAGAGACAAAATTAAATTTCCGACAAGAAAGGTCCAGTCACTTTTTTCTCGTATCTCTAACGGTTTAAGCCGCAAAATGCCCTTAAAATCAAAACTTTGATTAAAACTGATGTCTTAACCCCTGGTAACATTAAAACCCCCCAGAGAATTTCCTGCTATGACCTCATGTCTGAATTTTACCAATCAACAAATCTCTTAACCCTCCTGGGAATTACCTGGTATGACCAGATAAACCTCTTGAGTAAATAAAACCCCCTGATGTCTTAACCCCTGGTAATATTAAAAACCCCCCCAGGGAATTTCCTGGCAAGACCTCATGTCCGAATTTTTAACAATCACCAAATCTCTCTTATCCCCGAATTTTGCAAGCGTAAATTTAACCGCTTATCCCCGAATCTGCAAGCGTACATCATGGGGGCCGTATCTCTAACGGTTAACCCGTTAAACGCAATTAAAGTCCAAAACTTTGATTAAAACTGAAAAATTAAATATCATAGGTCCAAGATAATTCCAAATTCCGCTTATCCCCGAATTTGGCCAACACCCGAAAAAGGAGCCTGGGGTTGTGTCGTTTAACCCCGGTAACATTAACCCCCCCCCCGCGCAATTTCCTGTTATGACCAAATAACCAACTGAGTAAATTAAACCCCTGATGTATTAACCCCCGGTAGCATTAACCCACCCCAGGGAATTTCCTGGCATGACCTCATGTCCGAATTTTACCTATCACAAATCAATCATATCCCCGAATTTAAGGCACTTACTTTGGGGGCCTGGGGGCGTAGCCCCCAGCGAGCCGAAGGCGAGTCCTGTTTTTATATACACTGTCAAAACCAAGTTTTAAAAATTTCTAAAATTAATTGTATAGAGTGTTCGAAACCGGATATTTGTTATAATGCTGACTCTATACGACTTTCACCGACCACAATTTCGTGTTTAAAAATTTTTATATTTAATTCATACAAGCTTCTTTAGGAAGCTGTTTGTTTAACCTCCCTGTTTGTGGAGAGTTTCTGCAGCTTTGAGAGATTCTAGGTAAAAAGAGCAACCACACCTCAGAGTTTCCAGGATGAGTCCCTCTCAGAATCCTGAACACGCATTGGTCGTCTAAAACTACTTTATTTCCCGAAGGAGTCTAGAAACTTCATAGGTATCGCAAAACTAGTTGATAAGGTGGGCAAAGAGCGTTCATCTCAGTATTATGTGTTTTAGCTTTGATTTCAATGATATGTGCTCTGTCGCTTGCGATTTTACTTTTTATGCTTTTGGAGTTTTTTGATACGTTCACCCTGAAACTTCCTCTACTGGCTAGATGATACTGGAATACACTCTCCTACGAAGTGACTTTTACGCTAATATGGAGGTATCCCTGTATATGAAGGAGGGTATTGTCTATGAGCGATATACTCTAAGCGATGATGAAGACTTTAGTATTGCAAATATTGGTCATCGCTGAGAGAGTTAGGTTTGGATTAATGTGTGGATTAAAGGCTTCCACACGTGGCCTACTTCTCGATGTCTTCTAATTTTACATTCTGTCTTTGTCGTCCTGGCAATGAATAAATATACAGTAATTTGTTAAGTGGATTTAAATGTTGTTGTCGAAGACTAGCATAAATATAAATTTTTACACCGACTCTTGAAGGAAACAAATACAATGCAAGCTATAAATGAGGCATTAAGAATGACTACAACCTCAGACATCTTGATAGACATCGTAATATTGGGCAAGTCGGAAGATATCAAGAGGACCGGCGTCCTCAATACACTAAGTATGTTTGACCATAGAGGAGTAAAATTAACGGACAATACGCTGGTTTATTGAACTGCTAAATATAATTATAAAATTAATAATTGCCCTAAAATTATTAATTAATTTAAGACCAAAAATGACTTGTGGAGTTCTGAAAAACAGTAAATGAAATGGCAAACGTTCGTAAATAAAGGTATTTTTATATATTTATTTACATTTTCTGCAAGGCATATCAAGAAATATCTCAAAGATAGACTTAAAGTTTTTCGTGAAACTTCATTTACATACCCTGTTAAAAATGTTCAATGTTATCAATAGTTGTCAAAAAAATATTAAACGTCTTTATTTAATCATTTAATGAGCACTAGCAATTAATTCTGCTACTGTTAAGAAATGTTATGATGACACGTATGATTATGAACTTGTATTGTTAAGTGGACAGATTTAAAATTATTACAGAGAACTGCATTGATAAATATTTGAATATTTTAATTGATAAACTTATTTCCCACTTATGCAGGTTATTGTTAAAACATAGCTATAACGCCACGATAGAACTGTTTATAACATTTTTTTTATGTAGAGCACTTCTATGATTCGTAAGATTTTGATAAAATTACTTAACAGAAAAAAATATATTACTGAATATGCATTTGTTATATTTATAACTAGCTAATCATAAAAAAGGGTATATAGTATTAGGTTTTTTTGATAAACTTATTTTAAAGATGATATTATATTTTTTAAAGTAATTAAGGGCAAATTATGAAGCTTACATGTGTATTTAGAAAAATTATACAAATAGGTAACACTTTATTCAAGCTAAAAATTTAAAACACTTAAACATGGCTTTTTGTAAGAGAATTTTTCCATTGTATAAAATAAACCATTTTAAAAGGACAGTTTAAATAAAAATAATAAAAATAAAGAGAAAAAATTAAAGAGAATGTTAACCCCTCAGTTTTTACAGCCATTACAACTAAGGAAACAAGTTAAATTGGCAATTAATATATTTGTAACGATCAATTAAATTGTTACATTCTTTGTGTGGTTATTTTTTAATGATCACGTTATCGAAAGACAAGTTTTTTTATCATACAGAGTATATTTCAGTACTTTAATAATACTGGCATTTCTTCAATTTGATTTTAATTTTCAAACTATAATCGTTTAGGCTTTTTAATCTGAATGAAAAATACCATACTACCAGAACAATTCATACGTACATTGATGGTAAACATTTTTAAATTGGGAATTTTGATTCTTTTTGAGGACGAAATGACTTTCGTTAAATTATTTCTTGTTTGGTAACCACCTTAGAATCGGTAAAACACAGAGTAAAATGATTAGTGATCATTGTATTTTAAGATAATTAATCATATACCAATTTTTTTTATAAATTATCAACACTTGTATAAGTGTGACTTACGTGTAACTCTTAAAAACACTTTTAGTTATACTTATATTTCTTTATAAGTTATTATATGCAACTGATCATCCATGTATCGCTTACAAAATAGCTTTCAATGTGTACTCTTTATAAACATTAATCTATCCTGTACTTACTGTAAAATTAAAAGTGTAATAAAATAATTTTTCTTATTTACAACCATTCCTGGAGGGTAAAAATTTTTTCAGGAAATAGCCCTAACATATTTAGCAAACATAGTTTCGTTTTAACTGTTTGGATGTGTGTTAGAAAACTCGTTAAACTGTAAATCAGATGGGTCTGAGGGCGGAAAAAGTTTAACACACAGAAACGAGTGGCCAGGGAGTAATAACCGCAGGCAGTGTAAAGGCTCCCCTGCTAACCATTGGGTCCGGACACACCTGGCTGCTGATTTATGTTGGTCCGCCTCCAATTTTCGGTAGTTACTTATGTTTTGTACTACTCACATCACAATTCACTCAAATCCAGATGTAAAGAATATATAAAAAACACACCTTCACTGTTAATTGAGTTATTAAAATGTTATTAACACATTTATCTTTATTTTATCAGCAAATTTTACCTTATTAGGTATGACACAGTTTATTTATCCAGCCTCATATTATTTCCAAAAAGAGTATAAGATTTAAATGGTAAATTGTATTTAATGAATCTATTTGGATTTTTTCCCAAATTTATTTCATAATTCACAGAATAAAGAATTGATTTCAAGTTAAACTACACTTCTAATTAATACATTTGTAATAAAATAAGAGTCAGACCATGATTCTAATGTCTTTCGTAAATCCATGCTACTACTATTCCCATCACACATTAATCCCGTAAAATGTTATTTTCTACAATAATAATCCAGCAAATATTTTGTATAATTCAACAACTATATAGTTCTTACAATATTGTATGTACGAGTATGTAAGTGTATTAAAATTAACCATTATCTCCTTTTTGTGGATCAAAACATTTCTATTCCATAAAACGTGTATTTTATAATCTCACTAAAATCTTTCAATTACAAGGTGTCTAAGTTAATTGATATACAATTTGTTTTGATCTTAGGGACTGTACTCTCTCGTCTATTCAGGGGTGATATTCGTTGTTTAACAAACGGCATAATAATGTAATCAGGGTTAAAGAGATTCAATTACACACAAGCATATGTCGTTACTTAATAAAACACTAAACATTGCGATTACATCACACAATTACAAGTACAGCATAATTTTTTAAAATATTATTACCTAACAAACAAGAATTACTGTTTTGAACATTTTTTCTTGATGACATATTGCATGGATAACATCAAATATTTTGAATATAATTATAAAATAAAGATTGCAACGACATAAAGTTGTTAGACAAAGTTTATGTAAGATTATAATATTAAAACTCTATTTAAAATTAAAATACTTCATTGTTCAATTAAAATCTAATAAAAATTTAAAGATTTTCTGGTAAAGTAAAAACAATTACACGAGAGTTATAAAGTGTATAAAATAAACTGGTACAAAACCTGGTCAGAATTCAGCCAAGGGACTTTAAATCTAATACTTATATATAAGAAATTCAGTTACATTTTGGAGAGGCAGAATTGTGAAATTCAGTTAAGCTTGTCTGTCAGGCCACTTTTCCTAACTCCCTTTTGGGAGAGCAGTGATATGGCTTGAGAGATTCAGAGGCTTTCTTAGATTTGGAATCTTGTTATATAAAACACTTCGCAGTACTTACAACTTTTAAAATACCTAACTCTTATTGCAGTACAACTGGCAGAGGTTGATTTCATATGTAACATTAAGATCGATTAAAAAAAAGTTCAGTTGTTTCTACTACTGAAAGATGTAAAAACAATCTATTAACAATTCTAGTTAAAATCATCAGGTAATTTTAAACTGACAACTGGTCTATTTGAAGTGTTGTTAAATTAGCTAAGTGTTTCAAAAACAAGTTAAAAAAATTATGTGCAAAAATCTGCTTTGGCAAAAAAACCTATACATATTTAAAATAATATTCTGCCTGCTTAATGTAATTTCTAGAGCAATAGTCTTGTTTTGCTGTTCAAGGAAATTCGGTCTGAAAAATCTACTTTGATAAAAAAGTGATTACATCAGATCATTTTAAATCTACTTGAGTGGCCGTATTATTGTTGGCATTGTCGCCGTAATTTACAAAATGTACATAATGTTTGGTCTAAAAATCCACTTAGTTCACAAAGCGAATATTTCCGTATGTTATTACGTACATCCAATATATAATGCATTTCCGGTGCCGGTAGTCTGTGCAGGACATAATACAGATGTCTGTCAAAATTTCACGATTCTGGAATAAATAAAATAATACAGTTTTTTTGTTTTGTTTAAATACATAATCATTAACAGGTCACTAAAACATTTACTGCCGTTATATTTTGAGCAACTATGATGTAACAAATTGAAATCAAAGTCGTACAGTGTTTACAAAATCGATATTTAAAGCGAAATCCTATATATTTTGTGCGCTTATTTAGTTAAAAATGTTGAGGTTATCGTTTACCATGGCTGGGGTTAAGTAACAGAGTGAGGAATTTCCTTCAATATACCCTCAAGACAGTTGAATCGCCTCTGTCTGGAAAACTAACTAATACTATCAGTCTTGTCCGAACATCTGCTGTCTAGGCGGAAACTGCTCTCTTTGTACTTTCTTGTCCTCTCCACATGACCGGCCATTAACATAATGGTCACCAACATTACTGTTCCTTCTCATTTAAGACCCTCCTCCATCCAATCTAACAAAGAAAAGAGGCTTGTGTAATCTACAAAGGTTACGCTTAATTAAAGACACTGAATAAACTGTCTGTATGGTATTAAGTATGCCCGACTAGTTAGGAAACATGTCATTTTTATTACTTAATCTTGCTAACCTAAATAATACAAAACGACTTAAGCACTTTGAGTCCCATTAAAGGAATTAAACTATATACGGTTTGTAGAAATTGGCTTTACACTGGGCAACGTATTTTTTTTACTTATTTGATATTTTTATTTAGATTAGTGAGTAGATGACTTTTTAGGGTTATCCAATATAATACTTTTAAAACGTAAAGTTAAACATTTTAATATATTTCATGTGTAGTTTGTAACATAATACTTCATTTTCCTTCCAAATAAAAAAAGAAACAATATGTTTGAAATAAAAGGTTGTATTTTATTTATACTTAGATATATTTTAATTTCTAAATATAAAATGAAAAATTTAATACTAAAGGCCTTTTAATTACGTTATTAAAATGAGCACACTGTCAGACATTAATAAATTTATAACACAATAAAATGAGACATGATTTTA
>NW_025781501.1:0-41926 GCF_021130785.1 Homalodisca vitripennis | reverse complement strand
TAAAACTGAATAAGGTTTAACATTGTTCTAATGAGTAATAACTCCAGTCATTGTAATATAACTGGGTCTTGATATATGATTGGACCAAAAAATAACGGGGGGTCTGAAGATATAGTATATAATAGGGGTCTAAAAACTTATCCTTTCCATTTTTATTTTCACCCTTTTTTAACTTAACCTTTTTTATATTTTTCTGTCCTCTAAGGACAAGGGCTAAAAAATTGCACTTAGTCCCAAAAAAGGACCTTTGCGTTGCTTAGGGAGAGACAGGACATTCTGGATGGGTGAGGTTGGGGTACGGGCTGCCTTCCGTTGAAATCCATGAGGATCTTGGCCATTACTCTCAGCCACGTTTCCGTTGAAGAAGGGGAGATCAGATCTGTACCAGCCTCTATAGTTAAAACGGCAGGGATAGCACGCCCTTACGTCTAGGCCAGAAACTGCCTTTAACATCTAGTGAGGCCATCAACACCAAAGTAGGCTTTCCCCGTAATAGCCAAGACCTATTGATGTAACCTTATATCTAGACCTAACAATATCTCGCCATTTGCGGTTAGTGATGTGCCGCTCCTAGACATATATAAGTCTGCCTAGATCGGTTGTTTTGTACCCAGTGTGGTATTATTCGTTCAGAATTTATTTTATGGCATATAAATAATTTAACCTAAATATAAGTTCATAAAGCAGATGTACTTGCTCAGGTTTTATTCAACTTGTTTTCACACTTTCCAGGAAAAATGAAAAAGTGTTATACATGTCGCTTTGCCAGCAGTAGAAGAATTAAATAAAGATGTTCTAAGTTCTCAATGAATCACCTCCCTTTGGAATATTTATATCAGGAATGAAAAAATACATTATTTAAAGAAATTCTGTATAAGACCAGATGTGACATAACACAATAAGTATAACCCACACCAGATGTCTCACCGGTTGTGTTAAAACTTTCTTCTGCGACGGGAAAGCAAACTTCAAACTTCCCGGCCATTAACACGCTAAGATTAAAGGGAACATTAAGAAGAGTAGTACAAGGCAAAGACAAACGTAATGATCTCGTAAGTGAATTACCTCCTTCCTGTCTTACGAGCAAACAGGCCTTAGCCTTTGTTTGGTACATTAATGGGGAGCAGTAAAAGTTGACAGTGAAAAGTGGTACTTTTGGAAACTGTAAACGTTAGCCAAATTCATTAAAAAAAATAAAAGTTTAAATGTAAGTATCACTACTTTACGTTGTTATAAATCACAATAAAAACACAAAAATAGTGAAAGTGAGTTAATTTTTTCTGGTTTTCGTAATTTTTAACAAGACAAACGAGTGCAGATTATTTGTATTAATGATAAGGAGCTATAAATTAAAAAAATGTACAGAAAATTAACGGAGAATAATTGAAGGGGTTGGCGGAAGAAAGTGCTAACCCACAAAAAGGCTTGAAATCAGACTGTGCACGCTACCTGTTGTACTTTTGCATGAACTACATGTTGGTGTTGATAATAGTTACAACTTCCGCCAGGTAGCGTCAGTGAAGCGATGCATTGTGTTTCCTCATCTTGTTTGTGTTTAATGTTTTGCTGGAAGGAAGTGCTATCCCACTAAGACTAAATGGCGAAATCATTAGATCGGAGTAAAGGTGTCAATAAACGGTTGTTTGAAAGCAGTTTGAGTGAAAGTGACATCTTTGGAGATGACAGTGATGCAGATCCAGATTTTATTCTCCCAACTTCATCAGAAGAAGAGGGTTATAATGTAAGTATGGCTTAGTACTTATATTGACCGAAACATAACCTACAAACACTGCGTTTAGCATTTGTTGTTTTTATAAGTTTAATTTTCATCTGAGACATTCAACATTCTCTTGTAATATGCTTAATAATAAAGGTAATACAATATTCAACTCACTATTCCATTATTATTGTATTAAAATAAAATAATGTTTTAAAACCAAAATGAGGCTTAGCATTGTCTTACCCCTAGTAATATTTCTTTGAGGGTTAGCATTGTCTTCCACCAAAATTATTGTAAAGTAGGCCTAATTATTTTCGACTTTAGTTTCAGGGTAGTTGCAAGACGGCCACAAAATCCAGCAGCGCATCCTGGATCTTCCAAAGCTACCAGTAGGTCACCACATCCTACTCCAGAAAAGGCATTACCATCTCGTTGGAGAAAAAGAGGTCAGCCAAGCAAGGAACGAAACAAGGAAAGAAGAAATGAAGGTAGGCCTTATAAAGATAGTACAGGAAAACTTATTTCTGGCCGGTGTATTGGCAAACTCTGTTACTGCCCATTGAAATGCCAAGATATTCTTTCAGATGCTGTTCAGAAAAGAGATATTTGAAGAAATTTGGAAACTTGATAAACCTGATAAACAAAATGCTTATTTGTTTGGATGTATTGAGGCTTTTAGTGTGAAGAGACGTTATGGTAATACCACTCCAGAAACGTCATGTCGTCAGAAATTATATTATTTTAATGTTATTATTAACGGCGAAATTAAACGCATCTGCAGAAAATCATTTCTAGCTATTCATGGCCTTCAAAATAGTAGAGGACGTCTCAACAACATTTTAAAACAAATTAAATCAGGCTCTACACCAAAAACAGACACAATGGGTAATGAAAATCGTCCTCATCGTATTTCTGAGGATAGAGTACAGTCAGTTCATGACCATATTAAATCAATCCCCACATATCAGTCTCATTAGAGCAGATCTCAGAATCCACAAAGAATGTTTTTTGACAGTAATTTGACTATTCAATCACTATATGAAGACATATACTTGACCTTCTGTAAAGAGCGAAAACATCAACCCTGTTAGTGCTGACTTTTATAGACGAACCTTTTGTGATTGTTACAAACATTGGGTTTAAATTGACTAAATCCGACACTTGTAAGATTTTTGACCATCTTAATATTTTATTAACAGACAATGCTAGTTCTGAAAAGGAGAAAAATGAAGCTTCTAATAAAAGGGAACTCCACTTAAGAAAAGCGGAGGCCTTGAGAAAAAACGCTTAACGAGCTATCCATAAAATCCAATCCTGATGATATACACGCAATCAGTATTGATTTACAGCAGACATTACCAACCCTAAAGCTTTCCTGTGGTCCTGCATTTTATTTGAGAAAACTTTGGACCTAAAATGCAGGAATCCATGACTGTGGAAACATCATAGGCTATATGTTTCTTTGGGATGAAACCATTGCAGCTAGAGGTAGCGATGAAATAGGAAGCTGTCTCTTAAAATATATAAGAAACATGAACATTAAAAGTAAAAAGTTAGTAATATTTTTTTGATAACTGCTCTGGGCAGAACAAGAATTACAATCTGGTTGCCCTTTATAACTATATGATTTTAACCGATATGCTTGAGGAAATCAAGCACTATTACTTGATTACTGGACACACATATCTTACTTCAGATAAGGATTTTGTAAAAATCGAAAAATATCAAAAATAAGAGTCTAATGTGTACTCTCCAGAAGAGTAGAGGATGTTAATTACAAAATGTGGGGAAAATAAGAAATTCATCGTCACACAGATGACAAAAGAAGATATATATATAATCTTGCTCAGTTAAAAAATATTTTAAATACCAACAAACAAAAATGTGATAAGGGTCATCCATTGAAGTTCAAAGATGTAATTTGTTTTAAGTTTTCAATAAGTGAACCAATGACAATGATGGTAAAACATCATATAAATCAAGACTTCATAAAAGTGTGTCTTAAAAAAAGGGGGAAGTCGCCTAACATAAGTTCTTCTGCTTTGAAACAAAAATATAACGAAGCACACCAGATCAATAAAAACAAATTGCCGACATCAAGCAGTTGCTTCCATATATTCCACAAGTGCACCATTATCATTACAACCATCTTAGAGCTACGGAGGAAGAGAAAGGCGATGGACCAGAAATTATAGAATAATGAAAGCTTGTTCTGTATAGGTACTGTACCAATTAATTTACTCTTTTTCAATTTATTTTTTAATTTAAAGGTTTTTGTATTTCTACTGTTTAAAATAAACTTCATTATTAGTAGCAAATTCACACTTTTTCTTTACGGAGATAGTGCTAACCCATATTATTCATGTATAATTTTTTTTTTATATAGTGATACTTTAATTAAAACAGTTAAGTGTTGTTTATGAAGTATGTTCTAAAGAAGTAAAAAGAAATAGTTTTATGTTATTTCACTATAAAATGTGATTTACAGATTTAGCCAAACTTTAAAAATCTCATTTACTCAAAAACAACTTTGTGTGAGTTAGCACTTTCTTCCCCCAAACCCTTCAATTTAAACGTTAAAAGTTGCGAATGGTTGAACCTTTTAGTTTTCTATCAGTTCCTTGACTTTTTTATTATGTGCGGAGTTTTGATTAATTAAAGCTTTGTTTTTTGATTAATTCTATATTATTATGTAGATATGCAAAATATATTTTGCAAATTAAACATCAAACATTTTGTCTTCCTATTTACACTTTTTCCACATAAACTGGACAGAAAATGAAGCTACTAAGCCAATGGGACATTTTTCTAGTGGGGTGTTTTGCTAATGCTCAGCCTATCAACATAGAATTGATTACACTACTCATTCCCTTACATTTGGTAAATATTGCTCGACCTAATATAATAACTACATTCACAGATAACATAATATTCATTATACTTATACTAAGAAATCAATTACAAGTTACTTTTTCATTTCAGACACCCGTATGTCATGCATAATGGCAGATAGAAATAAATGTTTTTAACCACCCACGCGATGGACTTCGCTGACGTGAAGCCAAAAATTTTATTAAACTAATGAATGGTACAAACAAGATACAAATATTGATATAGCGTTTGAATGAGGTTTATCAATCCAATATTCCATAACGTATGCAATACAAACCATTAACGCAAGTGTTGAAGACATATGTGTTAATGTATCAAGCTGTGTTACTATGACGGGAATATCCGTTCATGGTAGTTACACAGCCACGACAAAATTATCTCGAATACATCAAACTGTATTTTGTCGAATATCCACTAATTACCTAACTGTTTTAATATTACTTTTTACTACTTACGAAAACAAAAGTAGAATATGTAGGTTCTGTAATGTAGAGACAAAATGCTACATAATATTTTTTATTGCATAATGGATCAAAGCCGCGGGTTAGGAAAAGACACAAGTTCAGGTAATAAGAGGAGAACTAAGCTAGTGGAATAAGTTTATTACAAGACTTCCCATCTACTCTGCATTTTTATAAACTTTTTATGATTAAAAAACAAACTTATAAAGTTATAATATTGTAAGAGCAAGTTTTTTTATCTACATATTAAAAGCAAATTAACTACGTAATTATTTTAATCCAATGGATCTTTCAAAACAATAGTTTAGTTTTTACCGTACTTACTAATTACGTGACCTAGCGATTACAAATTAATTACTCACTACATATTATCCCTCAAATTTTAAATTATTTGGAGGTTACGATTTTCTAGTTTACGTTAATCGAACTGTATTTTTGTGATTTATTTTACATATGGTACATAGCTTGATTTTTTATGTTGATTACTTCAGATGCTTTTGTTAGACAAAAAATGAATCGCTAAATGTGTTTCTATGAACAAATATTAGGAAAAATACGGATAATCCTTTTAAATGTATTCATTGATGTTCGAGTAAGGGTTTCACGAAGAGGAACCAGAAAGATGTACACAGAATATTAAGGAATAAAAAATATTAATAAAATAATAACAACACTCTCCACCTAAAGCTTACCAAAGAGACAGGAATAATTTGTTTAGGTTTCATTTTAGAAATTATTTAGATTGCTAATTGTAAAGGACGTAATTTCTATCACATTTTTACTTTATAATGCGACTAGTGACATCTCTCTAACTCATTTGAAATACTATTTCAATACTTTTAAATATATTATACAACCAAAGTTATTAAATACATCTCTGAGTTTTTGCACGTAAGGTACTAACTGATTGTCTCCCGTGATATTGTGATGGAATTTTGACTGTTAGCTTAAAGGAAGGCACACTCTTTCTCATTTACTAGAAACTGACCACCAGCGTTGGAAGTAGGTGGATGTTTTAAACAAAGTAAACTATGTGATCTATGTTGGATTCCAAAACCCAAATAAGTGTTTATTTACTTAATTAGTGCTATAGCCTAAACTCAACTGTAGAACCGTAAATACTGGTAATGAATTTAACGGTCGAAAAATACCCTTTTGATTAAAGTAACATTTCAGTCAAACGTAAGTGAATAAACTCAATCTATGGCACTTGAAATATCTTAGGGCGGAAGTAGATTACAACGGTAGTACATGCCTTTTGACCTAAAGTAAACATACTTATATTTCTTCATCAAGACAAAGACAAACTCAAACATTTGTAATCAATACGTACCAATCTATATTTCATTCATCGGGATAAAAGTCAAACTATAATTATGGTGCATGATTAAATTAGACAGGACGTTTATTAAAAAATCCAAAATATACTGTTTTGATCGAAGCTGTTTTTTGTTGGTATATATTTACTTGATTGATACTAAAGGCAACCGTTCAGTTTTGGAACTGGAAATACCTTAGACAGAAAGTGAATTTAAACAGAAGGAAGTCGAAAATGTTTTGTTAAATTAGGTTTTGAAACTTCGATGTACTTAGATGTACTGAGCCGGTTCAATACCTATATCTCCCCGGCTCATGTGTGTTTTATATAGTGTATGTGTGTGTGGTTTATTGGCTGCAGAGGCCACTGACCATTTGAAAGGCGTTTGGCCTTTCCGGGAGAGTGGCAAAGACTCCGAGCCGTGGTGTACAAGTTAGGAGTAGCTCCAGCTTAAAATTTTGTTTAATTAAGTGTTTTTTGTTAGTTTTGCTGAGCTGTTTTTCCTTCTGACATGTGCGGCTAAGTTTACGGCCCCTCACTGATGAGGTCCAGGAGATGAGTTGATTTTCTGCTGTCATCTCTCCATCATGCGTGGTCGCAGAGAACCTTCGCTTTTGCGCTCTGCTGAAGGACGGCCACCATGATGGACATTGCTACTAGTCAACATCTGTGATACCCTGCTCATATTCTTTATTTATTTGTTATTGTTATTGTTGCCATTTATATAGTTTATATTTTGTTATTTAATTTTAAGTTAGTTTTAGATATTATTTAGTTATTTCTTGGATTTCATTAGGAGCCCGCCCTTAGCCGAAGGATACCGGGTGGAATTGGCATTTCTTGTTTCAAATTATGGCGTTTCTAATTTTTGTATGCAGGTGCACCTGATAAGGATTGTTTGAGGTATATACTACTGCAGGCACTTTTTATTTTTTTTTATTTATAGTATATATACTTATATATTTAATTTGACTAGATAGGCCTATATTGTGTCTTAGTAAATGAACCTGAGTATGCTGACCACGGTGTTCTTTTTTTATTACCTAGTTTAGTTTTGATCCGGCATCCCGTTCGCCACCATGGGCGCGCGCTTCCCTGATGGTTTGCTGTGGGTGTGCGAGCGGCGATGTACGGTTTCAATGGTAGCAGAGCGTGGTTAGCTGCTCTCTCAGCTGTCTCTCAGTTCTGGTTTTGTTTGTTGGTGTAGGTTAGTGTTAGGTAGGGGGAGGTTAGAGTACACAACTTTTTTTCATTAGGAGCTCGCCCTAGCACAGGATACCGGGTGGAATTGGTTTTAGTGTCTTGCTTCCTGCAGACTTACCCTTTGCAGGGAGCAAGGGACTCTAAATTGCTTAACCGCTAAATTTATCTAACTGTACTCTACTTCTCCCCTATCAATGTGTTGTTTTGTTATATTTATTGCTTCTGTGTTTGTAGGTTGTGGTTAGTGTATAATTGCAGGGTATCCTTCTATTAGGTAGCAGGTATTAAGTTCTTCACTTGGACCTCGTCAGTGTAAGCCTTTTGTGAGTTGAGTCCACTTAGGTTACTAAGTAATTGTTGCGTACGCTTTGTTGTTTATTGTTGTATTTATTTGTCTTAATTGTTTGGTATGGCGTTTTTCCCTGGTGCCTGAACATCTACGCAAGCCCGAGTTGGTTTTTGAGGTCCTGGCGAGAGGACAGAAGCCCGAGGGAGATGTGAGGGCATTAAGGGCTCAATTACGGGCTTGTATAGCGTTGGACCGCAGCTGGAATGCAGAGTTTCCAAATTAACACAGAATTTGAGTTTTGTAAAAACCCGAATGGAGGAATTAGAAGACGATATTAATTTTGAGTCACTTCCCATGTCCGGGTCAGCAAAGGCTAGATTGGCATCTCAGCTATTACATTGGCGTGACAGAATAGTTTTACTTATGTCAGCTCCTAGTTTAGACTCTGATATTAAAAGTTGGGCTTTTTCGGCCAGTAACAAATTAAAACAAGCCTTAGATGGTTTGAGTGAGGTGCGCTCGGTGAAAGAGAAGGGGGTACTATTTACCGCTGTCACTCCAACGGAGGTTCCCACTACCATTACTTTTGCTAACCATCCTCCGGCTCTTTCTTTCGAGCCTCCCAGAGTTACTATGTCTCCGATGGGTAGTGGCCCTCCTAAAGCGGCTGGTGAGGCATCATCTATAGTTGTGCCTTCCTTTTCTAGCTTTGGCAAACTGCCCCATCCTTTGGGGAGTGTTTTACAACACTTCCCCAGAGTTGATGGGCTTGACACTAATTTACTTATCCATTTCCTTCTGGAAGTTTTTAAGCTAAGAGAATTTCCTGGTATGACAGATGCCATGCTTATGCAGATTTTAGCGCAGTTTTCCTTAAGGCCGCTTTTTGATCGCCTTCTAGACTGCCTTAAGAGAGGTGCCACCTTTGACCAGTTCCACGCCGAGATCTTGGAGTTCTTTGTACCTGCTCGGGTTAGGGAGCGCTTGCGGGTGGAACGCGTTTATCGTCCTCAGGCACCAGACGAGACGTTGAGCCATTTTGTCGGGGAGATACGGGATGTAGCCCGGGTGTTGCGCTTAAGCTTGAGCGAAACGGAGTTGGTGAGCCTTATTTTGGAGGGCATTAAACCTGAAGAACGCTCCCGTTTGATTTTTTGTAGCCGTCCCGCATCTTTTGCGGATTTGGACCGCCTCTCCATCATCTCTAGAGGGGTTCAGGATGCGGATGATCAAAGGGAGGCCATGTCGAGGCATCTTCCTCACTTGCCTCCGGGGCCGGTCCATGCTCCGGTGCAGTCAGAGCCAGCAGCTGCTCCTTCCCGTAGGCAGCCTCCTACCTGTTATGGCTGCAAGCAAGTGGGACATATTAGACCGTTTTGTCCACTTAATAAAAAAAACTAGTAAGCTTGCGGACGAGTAAGCCCGACTCGTGCCGTAAAGGTAATTTTGAGGGCAAATATGTACCTGATTTTGATGGTAAAGGGGTAGCTGGTTTAATGCAGAACAGAAAGAAAACAGAAAGAAATAGACTTGGGGACAGTTATCATCGTTGGCCGAGAGGGGAGGTTGCTGCTCTGGCTGCGCAGGGAGTAAGGGCTGCCCGCTCAACCTGCCCACAACTGGATGTACTTGTGGGGAATGTGGTGCAGAAAGCCCTGGTTGATTCTGGGTCAGCACGCAGCCTGATTTCTGTGTCGTTTTTTGAAGATCTAAAATCCTCTGGGCTAATACGGCAGGTTGAGCCTAGTTCACTTATCTGCTGGACTGTTTCACGCACACCTTTACCTATTATCTGTAGTGCCCAGATTCACATCAAAATTAATTATTTCTCTTGGGATTGGAGCTTTTTGGTGGCTAAGGACCTGACTTTTCCTTTCATCTTGGGAGCAGATTTTATCGGAAAAACTGGCATGATTTTGGATTTGGCCTCCAGTCATGTTTTCTTTGCTTTCGCCAGGCGGGTGCTCGTTCCCTTTTCAGATGTCGAGTCTCGTGGGACTGCTGCCTTAGAGATGGAAGATAAGAGCTTGACTCCTCCTGACCAACTGGGACATCTTACGCCGAAAGAGGCTGAGGGCATAAGGCAGATTTGTTCCAGTTTTCCTGAAGTCCTAACTGACAAACTGGGCACGACCAATCTCTTGGAATACGAGATTCGTCTTACAGACACCCGTCCTGTACGTTCCCATCCATATAAGCTTGCTCCGCCCAAGATGGAAATTCTGAGAAATATGATTGATGATTTACTTAAGAGTGGGGTAATCTAGTGCCGAAACCTAATGGGAAGTCCAGATTGGTCCTGGATTATCGAAAGCTCAATGCTCAGATAGAAATTGACTCCGTGCCTCTCCCCGATTTGCATTCTGCTTTCGACTGGTTTGGTAAGGCCAAGTATTTCTCCATTTTTGATCTTAATCAGGCATATCATCAGATTCCTCTAAAACACGAGTCTCGACCTCTCACTGCCTTTTGTGTGCCTTGGAATTTGTACCAGTTCACCCGAGTGCCAATGGGCTTGGCTGTGGGGGCCCAGACACTCACCAGACTCCTGGATTCTATCTTTCATGATGTCAAATTTAAGTTCGTGTTCAACTATCTGGATGACCTGCTTGTGTACAGTGAGAGTTATGAGGAGCACTTGACTCATCTAGAGGAAGTTCTAACTAGGCTGCGAGAGTCTGGCCTTACCGTCAATCCTGAAAAGGTGAGTTTTTGCTCAGCCTGAAATATCGTTTCTGGGTCATCTTGTCTCTTCTCGAGGTGTTTGTATTGATCCAGAGAGAACCCAGGCAATCAGGGAGTTTCCTCCTCCTAAGGATGCCAAGGGGATTGCCCGTTTTGTGGGAATGATAAATTTTTATCGTCGTTTCATCCCCAATGTTGCTGAAGTGGCGGCCCCTCTGAACTCTCTTAGGAAAAAGGGTGCCAAGTTTGAGTGGGGTGAAGCGCAACAGACTGCTTTTGAGCAGCTGAAAGAGGCAGTGATGCAGCCTCCAGTCTTGGCTATGCCTGATTTCAGTCGTAAGTTCGTCTTGCAAAACTGATGCTTCCTCCTTAGCCGTTGCTGCTGTTTTATCGCAAGAAGTAGATGGTATCCGGCAGCCCATAGCTTATGCTTCACGTACGTTAACCCCTTGTGAGAAGAAGAGTTGTTCTGTTTATGAGCTGGAATGTTTGGCTGTCGTGTTTGGAATTAATAAGTTCAGGCGTTACCTAGAACATAAAGAATTTTTGTTGGAAACCGACAACCAGGCACTTTCTTGGCTCCTTGCCCACCCCCGTCAGCTCGGGAAGATTGGTCGCTGGGTAGTCCAAATTTCTGCCCTTAAGTTCACAGTGCAGCACGTGCGAGGCACCCAAAATATCATAGCGGACACTCTGTCACGCATGTATCACTTACCCAACGACCACCAGAATTTATCAGAGCCGCCATGTTGTGGCGTGCTCCTAGACTTTCCTCTGGCATTTTCGGGACATTGTTCCACACCAACTTAAGGATCCCGAGCTGACTGCTATCATCAATGAGCTTAAAAACGGAGGTGCCCACCCTCCTTATTTTCTGTACCGAGGTGCTCTATGCTGCCGTGACAAGCAGCGGAGAAAACCTAAGTTAGTGCTGCCAAGCTTTCTTGTACCGATGGTCTTTCAGTATTTTCATTCTTCTCCTGTGGGCGGACATCTAGGAATTCATAAGACCATCGCGAAGATTAGGGATCAGTTCATCTGGAAAGGTATGGACCGGGATATTGCAGCTCGAGTACGTTCTTGTGAACTGTGCTCGCTAAGCAAACCCGCTCAAAATACCAAGTTGGGTCTTTTGTCATCTGAGGTGGCGGAAAAACCTTTGGAGAAGGTTTTCATTGACTATGTTGGGCCTCTCCCGCGTAGCAAGTCCGGAAATAAGTTCCTACTTGTTTTGTGTGGATGCCTTCTCCAAGTTTGTTTGGTTGTTTCCCATTGCGGAGTGCTACCGCGCAGCTCACGGTGCAAGCACTTCGTAACCATTTTTTTCAACACTTTGGAATCCCCGCCACCTTAGTTTCCGATAATGGTTCACAGTTTGTCTCCAATATCTTTAAAAGAATGTGCTTTGGGCACGGAATCCGCCATGTGACTACTTCCCCTTTCTATCCTCAGCCTTCTCACGCCGAACGGTTTAATCGCAATCTTCGATCTGCTCTCATTGCCTTTCATGCGGAAAATCAGACCACCTGGGATCAACAACTACCTTGGATCCAATTTGCCTTTAATACGGCCCAGCATGAAAGTCACAAGGCGGTACCTTTCGAGTTATTATTTGGCTTTCCGCCAAACAACCCTTTGGCGAACCTTTGGAAAATTAGCGATCTTCTGCCACCTCCTGGTACTCTCAATGTGAAAGCCACTTGGGAGGCAGCCAGGCGGAATCTCATTCGGGCTAGGGAGTTAGTAAGGAGGAAGTACAACCGAGGTCGTATTGCCAATCCCTTCCAGGTGGGGGATCTAGTTTACTGCAAAGGCTCACCCAGTCAGTTCGGCTGTGGATAAAAGAGCTGCTAAACTTTGCTACAGGTGGACTGGTCCCCACCGCATCTTGAAGTTTCTGACTCCGGTGACTGCCCGACTGGGAGATCCTCAGTCCGGGAAGATTTTCAGGAAGGCGCACATATCCCATCTGAAGCCTTGCCGGAGTCATCCGTGATTTCTCTTTAGTCTGTGCGGGAGGGTTTTTAGGTCCAGAGGCCTGATCACCTCTGCTCCTTCTTCCTGATCAAGGTTCCTGTTTTCTTCTTTGTACCCACGCAACTCTTGGAGGGATTTCTTGCCTCCAACTGGATTTTCTTGGTTTTACCTTCTGCAGACTTCAGGGTTTCCGGTTTATAATTCTTCAACCATTGGGGGGAGAGGCATTTCGTTTGGTTCTTCATTTTGAAGAAATTAACAGAGGGGAGTTCCTCCTTTTGGGGGGGGAGTCTGAGCCGGTTCAATACCTATATCTCCCCGGCTCATGTGTGTTTTATATAGTGTATGTGTGTGTGGTTTATTGGCTGCAGAGGCCACTGACCATTTGAAGGCGTTTGGCCTTTCCGGGAGAGTGGCAAAGACTCCGAGCCGTGGTGTACAAGTTAGGAGTAGGCTCCAAGTTAAAATTTAGTTTAATTAAGTGTTTGTTAGTTTTGCGGAGCTGTTCTCCTTCTGACATGTGCGGCTAAGTTTACGGCCCCTCACTGATGAGGTCCAGGAGATGAGTTGATTTTCTGCTGTCATCTCTCCATCATGCGTGGTCGCAGAGAACCTTCGCTTTTGCGCTCTGCTGAAGGACGGCCACCATGATGGACATTGCTACTAGTCAACATCTGTGATACCCTGCTCATATTCTTTATTTATTTGTTATTGTTATTGTTGCCATTTATATAGTTTATATTTTGTTATTTAATTTTAAGTTAGTTTTAGATATTATTTAGTTATTTCTTGGATTTCATTAGGAGCCCGCCCTTAGCCGAAGGATACCGGGTGGAATTGGCATTTCTTGTTTCAAATTAAGGCGTTTCAAATTTTTGTATGCAGGTGCACCTGATAAGGATTGTTTGAGGTATTATACTACTGCAGGCACTTTTTTTTTTTTTATTTATAGTATATATACTTATATATTTAATTTGACTAGATAGGCCTATATTGTGTCTTAGTAAATGAACCTGAGTATGCTGACCACGGTGTTCTTTTTTTTACCTAGTTTAGTTTTGATCCGGCATCCCGTTCGCCACCATGGGCGCGCGCGCTTCCCTGATGGTTTTGCTGTGGGTGTGTGCGAGCGGCGATGTACGGTTTCAGTACTGTAGAGATATTTGTGCATTCAACAAAACGCAATATATAACCAGTTGAAATTGTATTTACCTATAAATATCTCAACCATAGATAATGATATAAATATTTAACTGATATGTCTACTTCTGTTTTCAAAATATCATAGTACTCCATGATATTACACCTTATAAGCTTTCAGTAAGAAGCATAAGCCCTGCGATTTAAAGAAGTGGGTGTGAAATCGTGGGTAAAGGAAGAACACTTAAAAATTGAAAAAATAATGATAATATGTGTTTAACAATGCACTTTTAACTGTCACTAAACAGTTACTGACAATATTATACCTTATTTTCTGTTTCAGCTGAATTTTGAAAATACTTCGATTAAATTTATTTTTGAATAGTATTAAAAAATAATATAAAACCCATCTTAATGAACGGAGCTCTGAATATTTGCACGTAAAGAAATTAAAACTGATTGGTTTCCTTAACATTGTGATACAGTATTTTGATAGTGGCTTAAAAGGAAAACAGCGGAATGAACAATAACATGTCTCAACGATCCATTTTTTCCCAGAGTCATAAATCCGAAAAACAGTATGACCTGTTATATACGATTATTTTAAAATGTTGCATGAACGTAGTGAGGATTTCAATCTCATATCGGGAGTAGTTGTTTTTACCTTAGTATGCTTGTAAGTATGTATAATTATTTTATGTATCGGGGAAATAAGACTAACTGAACATTGACAATTGAAAGTATGGCATCGAATAAGGTCCATGAGACCTACTTATGTGTTTATTTTCTTGATATATTACATAAGCACGTCATAAGCCAACACACATAAGCCAACTTAATATTAAATTTCATATAATTATTAAATATATCAACCTTCTTTCTAATAAGAGAAAGAAAGAAGGTTGAATTAACAATTATGACATACAGTAAGTAATAATGAATATTAATAGAATTAATCTATAGTATGAACTAATAAAACATTTTAGAATTAAATAAATGTTAAAATCAATTTAAAATTATGATTATAAGTGACAAAGCTAATATTATAAGCACGTGTATATTTGGGATTTCCTCATATTAAGACAATACAAATCAACACAGTATATGTACATTAAATAACCATTGAAGTGAAACTTCCATATAGTGTAGTTTCCTGGTGGTATCTCAAAATCACGCGTCCGTTGGCCAATATGTAAAACGACACAACAATATGCCTGTCAGGCATCAAAGCGAGGGCGGAAGCGATCCAGGCTATTTGATATCAATGAAGTGAACAGCGACTGACGTCCCCCCCTCTCACTCTCACACACTCTTAATGTGCTCTCATTGTTTTCCAGGAGTGTACCAGCAAGCTGGCTGCTCTACTATGGTTCTAGGCCAAGCTGTTCTGGCTGTTGGGTACGGCACAGCCAAGAAAGGCGGCGATTACTGGCTGGTGAAGAACTCTTGGGGAACTGGCTGGGGCATGAACGGCTACGTCATGATGGCCAGGAACCAGAACAACATGTGCGGCATTGCCAGCATGGGGTGTTATCCCAAAGTTTAATTACTTTCCTTGTGTGTAGTATAATACTATAGGCCAGATATTAAAGTTTCTTGTATATTGAAACATCTGTGAATTTTTTTAAGCCTTATATAACATTAACCAAGTTAACAAGTAAACTGTCAAGTTTATAGCTTATTACATTCTAGAGGTGCTTTACAGAAATATAAATAGACAGACAATCGATGAAAATTAAATGTTATCATTCATCTGACATATAAAAAAAGATTCTGTCAGAGATATGATGAGTGATAGGCCTTGATGACGTTCAGTCAAATTTCATGGTTTGACACGCACTAAAATGGAAATTAATTTGTTTATAAATAAAATGTTGTTTTCTGCCATATTTAACGTTTAAAGATGTAACGTTTATGTAGACTGGAACGTTCACGGTTTTGTTCACTACGTTGTGTTTACAGCTGTATTTAAATTAAATTATACACACTATGTCAAAGATGATGTACGTGTTGGGGCTGTTGGCCTACATGTGTTAATATGTTAAATTTTAAAATTTAATACGTGCTTCCTTACTTTTATTACACACATTATTATACATCTTGCTATTTTTTTTTTTCTACTGTAGTAATGTTAACGTTAACATCATTAAAAATTAGTCACGTTCGAAGCAGTTTACACGCATTTACGTTGAATTCAGTGTTTCGTTTATAGTAATCAACCTCCATACAAAATTTCATATCCTTAGATCAGGGTTTTTTGTGCAGAAAATGCAAATATTGTCCAGAAAAATGTGATAGATAGAAATGAAATTCCTCCCGTAGGCTTCATAAACAAACAAAAAATGCAAAAATGTTTAAGATAAATGTGTGCTTGGCTGATTAGTCTTTGAGTTAGACTCTACTTTAGAAGTTAACTTTAAAATATAACTTCATATAAATTATTAATACTAAGATTTTGGTCTTTATACGTTTTTTTATATTATAAACATGAATCCTATATTCAAGAATCGTTAGTAAAATACTACAATTAGCGGATACGTCCATACTAATATATTATATTTTAAGTATTGTTGTATGTACGGAATGTTAAATTTTACAGCACGGAGTAAAAGTACTCAGTATAGACCAACAGTGCATATGCTAACTACATGTATTGTACAATAGATAAACTTAATTTTTAAATAGTAAACCTTAATTTGATAAGGGACACGAAAAGGTTAAAGTTTGAAAACCATATTTATAAAATGGTCGTGAATCGAGTCTTTCTTAAACAAAAAAGGGCGTTCTAGTGGGTAGTCATACACTTTTACATGAGCATTGGCTTAAAATGGTAGAGAATGAAAGTTAATTTTAACTTTGATACAGAGACCAAACATGAACAGAACACTGACTTTGGCACTTCCACGCTGATTAAAAGCAAATACAAACTACTTTTTTTCCGATCGCTATCAAACCTAATATTTCCCTATTCTTCTACAATAATACAAGGATATCATTATTCAATGCTTTGACGACCTTTATAAAGAATTTAACTTGTGGTGAACGTGCACTGAATTTGGAATGACTGGGCCCTAATTAATTAAATGAGGCCGTGCAACGTTGATTGGAAGGCAGGCCACGATATTAAACACCAAAACACCGTGCCGGTTCGACGAGGGAGCGGGCAGCCAGCTTTTATATTTGAACACCGACCACTGAAACTCGTAGTAGAACGTCCTCGCTCTAGGGAAGTTTGAAGAGAAGAGAGCGAGAAAACCTAATTTTTAGAAAACTAGAAGCCTACTAAACACTAGAACAAACCATAACAGGCAGAAATCCAAAGAAACATCTAGAAGAAGAGGTTAACCATCTGGAAAAAGCAGACGGACTCGACCAGTTGTAGGGAAACTTCTGCCGGCCCGTCCATCGGCCAACAAAAAAAAATAAAGTGGCAAACGCCACAAACTTAAAATGTCATAAAACATTTCGTATATGAAAATATGAAGGAAAATTATTTACGTTCTGTTTTAACAGAATTAAAGTTAATTCCTATTTTTTACCACTAATAAAATCAGTATTAAGATAAAGTTTTTACCTAATTTAAATGAGTAATGTTTTACTTTATTAAAACATATATTTCATTTAGTTCAAATTACAAGCATTATAAATATATTTAAATCAGAAATTATCATTGAAAGCAATAAAAGTGGTAAGTACAGATATACATATATAAATAAATTTGCACACCTCCTCAAGACTTGAGTATTACGTCAGGATTTAGTATGACTTTTTATTCTCGGTCCTAGATTATGAATCGAACTTAATTGTTGATTTATGTTTTGTGAAATATAGAACTAGTATTTATAAAAGTAACTAAACAACAATTAAGAATTGAAATTAAAAATATCACCAATCTGTAACGAATCGTAAACAATCCGAATAAATTCACTGCTGAAGTGGCAACTGTAAATATAAAGGAAATACAGAAAATCGTCTTTGCTGAACCATAAATTACGGCGAACATCTGGAAGTGAATGATAGCGTCACGCTCCAGTGGCTTTAGCTGGAGTCTAATCAGCTCTCTCTCTCTCTCTCTCTCTCTCTCTTATCTGAGCACGTTTAAATTGTCTCTTTTCAGAAACCACTTTCCTGGAAATATACTTGTTTGTTTTGTTTTTCTTAGTTCTTCTACAAACCCTACATGATTGTTCCGGTAAATAGCTGTGTTGTGTTGTAGTTTTTTTGTTCTTATCTAGTAAACCATCGTTACAGTTTAATTTATAAGTTAATTTATTATAGACTTGAAATTGGGTAGCCCTTGCAATTTGTTGTTAGTGTTGATGTATATCTGGTTAGGCGTCGTCAATTATAAAATCGGTGAGACAATAAAATTAGAAAGTCTGATTACAGTAGTGGATCATTTTGCAAAACTCGTATCTGATAAATAATTACAATTATAAAAAGTGGCAGTACACTGTGATTTAATTAATTGTAAGTTTAAAAGCAAAATGTATTTATTGCGCCTTAGTTGTGCACACATTTACACCTTAGAGTAAATTTATCCTGTTATTATTTTTATTTGCCTGGATGTGCCACACTTTTTTTTTAATAACCACGAACCATATAATCATAACATGGTATACATGTAAACTAATCTTTTTTGTTATTTGTAAGCGCTTTATTTCTAAAATCCACCAACACATACTGCAGTTTAGCTGGCATAAAACACTTCAACATGAAAATCTTAAAATTTAATAACGAGTAAAAATACCAGCAACGCATTTAGAAAATATGTAGTAAAACTGTAAAACTTATATTATGAACAATATAGGCCTATATTAGTTTTACGTAAAAGAAATCATTCAATAAAACTCCAAAAACGTTTTAAATATTGGTCAGTAATCAATAAAAATTTCTATTTACCTTTTTTCAAGTTCTCAAATCCTGACATATAATGGTAAGCATGTATGACACCTAAATGTTCATAGAACAGAACAATAAAATCACAAAATACATAGCTGATTGCTGAAAAGTTCGAATAAATTACAACTCAGACCAGAACAAGAATACGAGTACGAACACACAAAGCACAATAGACAATACAGAATTGTTACACATACCACATCACCGCATCTGAACTCAATTTGATACAATTTCTAAAGCCTAGTTCACAAAATAAAATCTCATATTTCTGAAAATTATCGTTCTGAAAATCGTAGAAAACATATGACCACGTTTAACATAAAAAATAGATTTTTATATAGTCCAAGATTTAAGGGCCGATTTGTCTGTAGAAATATGCAACATTTAACCTAACAATAAAATCAAAGGTCAACTGCGATAGCTTTGGTACAAACTTAAATGGGAGGGTGTCGAAAGAGTAAAACATACGAAACGATATTTTTTCACACATCATATTTTTCCTAGCTAATATTTAGATAAGTTATTAAATTATGGGAGTATTGTGGGGCACTTGTGCAAACAGTAAATATTTTAGGAGCATCCAAACTTCAAAAGAAAGCGATTCGTATCATTGGCAACATGAATTTCAGAGAATCGTGACGACCGGCCTTGAGAAAATTGCAATTTTTTACTTTGACCTGTCTATACTTCCTGAAAACAGTTTCATTCTGTATATCCAACTGTATCCTGATAAGTGGCCGTGACGTACAAAGATACGACACTAGAGGCAGAGACAACTACCGATATGGAAGACACAGAACGGCAATTTACGAAAATTTTCATTTGCAAGCAGGTGTTCATCTTATCAACAGATTGCACCAACGCCTAAGGCGTTAAAAATCCAATTAAACAGTGTTTAGCATCAATAGAATTTTTCCAATGTCGGCGAGTTTTTCCATGTAATTGGGTGACCAACAATTTTTACCTGCCCTTGAAGATGGTGAAAATTTGTGGGAGACTGGAATGAATAAGTGGAAAACCTCACCCCAGATGACAACTAAATATACATCTACAAAACAAAGGTGCCTTAGAACAGTTCGTGCTGGCTAACAAATGGATCTTAATGTTCTACCATACACTTTCCAGAGTCCACACATTTGCCTTTGACATTAATCTCTCTCAAATCTCCATCCATATTTTTGGTATATACATTTTTACAATCGTCCATTCTTCTATTAAGTAAGCTATTAGAATTTTACACAGCATAAGCAAAGTGGTTGGTTCAGTAACAGCTACAATGGCTCTCAATCGATAGAGTTTGTTTCACATTTCTTTTTAACTCATCACAATAATTATAAAATTTTCTTAGGAATCAATTTTGGAATAAACAATTCATTTTTTTACAAAAATAATTGCGCAGAAAAGCCAATTTGTATAATTAAATATTAGAGTTTGGAGGAACAATTAAACTTTGGAAGTTTACTTCAAGTCATCCTTGTTAACCTTTTCTCTCAGTTAAAAGAGAATAATGGTTTAAATCAGAACCTCATTTGCATTTATCTATTAAAGTTATTTATAAATATTCAGAATGAGATTTCTGTTTAGAGAAGAAACATTTTTATACAAATTCGTTTTAAACTTTAGGATATTCATAATCTTTGTACAGAAATATTGACTGGAATCACACAACACCGGTATTACACAAAGTTCCCTTTTACAACCTCATTTTAATCTTTTGATTATTTTTGCTTGATATAAAGATTGATTAATATGCCTATAAACGCTTTTTGGGTTTTTAGATATTTTTATATGTAATTCGGAAAAAAATCTCAAAGTTGGCTGTATG
Source organism: Homalodisca vitripennis (assembly GCF_021130785.1). Lineage (NCBI taxonomy): Eukaryota > Metazoa > Arthropoda > Insecta > Hemiptera > Cicadellidae > Homalodisca > Homalodisca vitripennis. Next base: position 21,514 of record NW_025781501.1, on the reverse strand, counting down.
TGACCGTTTTATTATTTAAAACGTACACAATAAACAAACTAAAAATTAATTGTATGTATATCAATTACATATCTTAAATTAGACATCCCGAAAACGCTACTATAAAAATAAGGGCGTAAAACTGCACGAGATTTAACACGGTTCTTATAAGGAAAAACTCCGAATCATTTTAATACCGCTGGGTCTTGATATATCATTGGACCAACACAACAAGGTCTGAAAATTTGAAAATACTATCTGCATGGGGTCAAAACGTATCCTGTCCATATATAGGTTCATCCTTACTTGTAACTTAACCTGTTTTATAATTTTCCTGTCTTCTTAGATCAAGAAGCCGAGATATTGTACTTAGTCCTAAAAAGGACCTTTGCGCTACTTCCGGTGGTACAGGACATTCTTGATGGGTAAGTTTGTGGGTATGGGCTGCCTTCCACCGAGATCCATGAGGAAGAACCATTACTCTCAGTCATGTCTCCTTTGAAGAAGGCGAGATCAGCTCTGTACCAGCCTCTTCATTGAAAACGGACAGGGATGGCACGCCCTTACGTCTATGCCAGAAACTGCCTTTAACATTTGATGAAACCCCCCAACACCAAAAAAATTATTCCCCATAGTAGCCAAGACGTACCGATATATCCGTATATCTTGAACCAACAATTTCTCGACTTTTTTCAGTGTTTTGGGCTCCTTCATACCCATAAGGTAGCCCAAATTTAATTGACACATCGGTTTTTGATTAACTATTTTAGGTTCAACTGGGAGGTATAAACCAGCCAGTAGTGAAACCTCCTGGACCTCCCTTCTATCGTGTGTTCCAATAACTAAACTGTTATATGATTTTTAAATTATTTTGTTACATATAACTAATTTAATTTAAATGTAGGTTCGTAAAGCAGATGTACTTTTTCAAGTTTTGCTTGACTTGTTTTCACACTTTCTGGAGATGAGAACAGTGTTTATTTACTACTAGCATCTCGTTTTGCCAGGGGTAGATAAATTAAATAAAGATGTTCCAAGTTCTCAAGGAACTGCCTCCCCTTGGACTAACTATATCAGGAATAGAAACATAATTTTTTGCAACACTGATTTATGAAGTGCTGTGTAATATAAGACGTGACAACAAAAATAGAGTATAAACCAACGCCAGATGTCACACGGGTTGTGTTAAAAACTTTCACCGGCGACGAGAAAGGAAACTTCCAACTTCCCGGCCATTAAACGTGCTAAGATTAAAGGGAACATTAAGAAGAGTAGCACAAAGGCAAAGAGAAACTTAATGATCTCGTAAGTGAATTATCTCCATCCTGTCTTACGTGCAAACAGACCTTAAGCTTTGTCTTGATAAATTAACGGGAGAAATAAAAGTTGACAGTGGAAAGTTGTACTTTCGGAAACTTACGAAAAATTAGCCAAACTCATTGTAAATCAAATCAAAGTTTAAATGTAAGTATCACTGCATTTAAACTTTGCAGTGATACTTTATTTACGTTAACGTAAATAAAGTATGCTTAATAAAAAGCGTATTACGTAAACGCTTTTATTAAGCAGCCAACACAAAACAGTAAAAGTGTGTAAATTCCTGTCCATAAGTGCGGCAAGCTGCTACACATTGTAGTTTCTTCTACAGATGATTAAGTTGTATAAAAGCTGTTCACCCACTAGAACGTGTTATAAGCTTTAAGAATATGGGGTATGGAATATTATTTATTTATTAACTTTTCATTTATATTGTATTCTTTTAGTGCTCTATACCTAATCTATAAAGAGGAAAAATAATTTGTCTTACTGCGTACATAAGAATAGTATCTTTTGTAATTTGTTAACAATGTATACGAATACACGAAGTGCAATTTGCATTAATAGTAAGGAAAAATTGAAATTAAAAACCCAATAGAAATGTAATATAGAATAATTTGAACGTTTTAAATCGTGAGTGGTTCAATCTTTTCTATCAGTGCCTTGACATTTTTATTATGTGTGTACCTATAATTAATTATGTTTTATTTTTAATATTTTGCAATTGTTATGTAGATATGTAAAATATATTTCGCAAACGAAACGTCGACAAATTGGTCAGAAAATGAAGCCACTAAGCCAATGGGATATATTTCTAATGCCCTGCTTTGCTAATGTTCAGCCAAAACAACATAAGAATTTGTTACAATACTCACTTACTTACATTTGGTAAAGATTCATCGACTAACCATATCCATAGCAACAAATATATAGTCATAATCGATATTATATCGATTGATCAATAATAACCATATTCACAAACAACTTGATACTCATTAATTACAAGTTTAAATGTTCAGTTCAGACATTCGTATATCGTGCGGAATGGCAGACAGAAATGCATGTTTTCAGCCACTCACGCGATGGACTTCGCTAACGCTCAGCCTACAATTATTATTAAACTAATGAATGGCCCATACAAGATGCAACTATTGTTATGTTAATGTATCATAATTAACTAGTGTTATTATATCAAGCTGTGTACTATGACGGGAATATCCGTTTCATTATATTTACACAGCTCCGAAAAATTATCTCGTATATATCAAACTGTATTTTTGTCGAACATACATTAATTATGTTTGTTAAACTGTTTTAAAATTACATTTTACTACTCAAGAAAACAAAAGTTTTATGTAGTACTGAAAATGTAGCAGACGAAAACTCTATACTGCTTTTTTTATTGTAATTAGAGATCAAAGCCGCGGATTAGAGAAAGAGACAAGTTGAGCTAATTAGAGGAGACCTATACTAGTGGAATAATTTTATTGTAAGGTTTCAAGTCTGTTCTGCATTTTTATAAATTTTAAAACATTTAAAGCACAACTTATAAAAGTAATTATGTTGTTAGAGCAAGTTTTGCCATCTACATATTAAAAGCTAATTAACTACGTAATGCTTTTAATCCCCATATTCTTTAATGGATCTTTCAAAACAGTTTAATAAGTGTACAGTTTAGCTTGTACTGTACTTTGTAATCTCGTGACCCAGTGGTTACAAAGTAATTTCTCATTACTTAATATCTCTAACATTTTAAATTATTTTGAAGTTATGTTTTTCTAAAGTATGTTAATGGAACAGGATTTTAGTGATTTGTTTTAAATGTGGTAGCTACATAGCTTGATGTCTAAACTCATTACTTCAGACGTTTGAGTTAGAAATAAAAATGAATCACTAAATCTATTTTATGCACTTACCTCTGGGCCAATTGGGCCAATTCCTTACAATATATTCATTAATGTACTTGGATGGTTTCCACGAAGAGAAATTAGGAAATGTTACCCAAAACATTAAGGAATTTTAAAGCATAATTATAATATATAAGACACTTAATACAGTGTTTTTATTTTAGTAATGGCTGTTTATTTAGATTAAAATTTTAGAAACTATTAGATATACTGTGCCTTATCAGTAGTGTCATGTATATTGCAGAGATGGAGTTACTATCACATTTTGTTTTAGGTTGCAGCTAGTGGCGAATAATCCATCCAATGCGTTGGAAAATACTATTCAAATGCTATTATTTATAAAACCCACCTCAAGAAATAATAATAAATTAAACTACGAATGTTTGCACGTAAACTACTTACTGATTTGCTCCCTTGTCATTGTGTTTTACATTTCGACTGTAGCTTGAGGAAAAATAAAGGGATGGAACACTCTTTCCCATACACCGGAAGCAGAACACCAGCGACAGAAGTAGATGGAGTATTTTAACAAAGTAATATTTTTTATAGAAACTGAATTCCAAAACTTAAACGTGTATTTTATTTTCTTGATTAGTGCAACAAACAAAAGCAAACTCTATCTATGGTACTTGAAATATCTTAGACCAGAAGTAGATTTAACGGTAGTAGACGCCTTTTGACCTGATATACGTATATACCTTCTTTGTCGTGGCAACGTGACAAATACAACTACAGACAATAAGTAAATAAGAACGGAAGTGAATATAAAACGGCCGGTAACGACTCTTTTTGACGATTTTCTTCATCGGGATAACAGACAGACTATAATTATGTGCTTGAATTATATTTTAAGAAAACAAATTAAAAGGGCCAAAAGTGGACGTTTTTATATCGCAATTGTTTATTGTTGGTATATATTTACTTGATAGTTGCTCAAAGCAACCTCAGCTATGGAACTGGAAATACCATTGACAGAAAGTGAATTTGAGCAGACAATTGGACTGTGACAATTTGGATGAAATTAGGTTTTATAGACTTACATGTATGAATATGTTTGCATACAAAACAAACGCATTACATAACCAGTAGAATTGTATTTAATTTTAGAATTTCTTTACCATTGATACTGAACTAATATGTACCTGATGTGTCTACTTCTGTTGGAAAATATTATTGGACTCCATCATATTACACCATATATACTTTCGATAAGAGAGCTACGCCCCACGATTTTTAGAAGTGAGTGTTAACCACGGGTAAAGGAAGAAGAATATTGAAAACTTTTCCCGGAACACTTTACAAATTGAAAAATTTACTGATGGTATAAGCTATTTAACTGTCATTAAACATTTATTGACAATATTATACTTTATTAGATGTTTCAACTGAATATCGTCTAAGAGCCTAAAACTTATATTAGCATTGGATTTAATTAAATATTATGAAAACAGTGCTTTATGAGTAGTATAATGCAAATAAGTTACCCCATAAATATTATTCCTTATTACACTAATGACAAAGTAACATCTAATACATTGGAAATACCTCGTTTAGAGTTTAATTTTGAAAATACCAATAAAACGATTAAAAAAAACTCCATCTTAATGAACCAAGCTCTGAATGTTTGCACATAAAGTAATAAAACCTGGTTGGTTGCATTGACGTTCTGATATAGCATTTTTATAGTGGCTTAAATAAAAACAGCGGAATAAACACTAACATGTCTCCAAGATTCATTCTTTCCCAGAACTCTAAATCCGAAAATCAGTAAGACCTGATATGCACGATATTTACGAAATGTTGTATGAAATTAGTAAGGATTTCTACGCCATATCGGGAGTAGATTTTGTTTGATTGTAGTAAGCATCTAAGTATGAATTTATATTTTATTTATCAGGAAATAAGGCTAATACAACAGTGTTACTTTAGAAATAACAATGGCACCTAAGTAGGTTCCTGATACCTGCTTAATTATATATTTTTTTAATCCGCACAAGAAGGCAAACTGAGATTTGACACCATAAATAAATTAGGCTAGAAGTGAATATAAACTGCCTGAAGTAGACGCTTTTTGCCCAAAGTAAGCTTTATTACTAAGTTTTTACATATGTTTGAATTATCTAAGCAGCACGGTAAAAAATACAATGGCACTGGAAATATTTTAAACCGACAGAGATTGCAAGAGCCGGAAGTAAAGAACCAAACAGAATAGGTTTCTGATACACAAATCGTAATAAATATTATAAATACGAAAATGGGTATGTTTTTAACTTATGTTTTCACGCCTCAAAAATTTTGTCTGATTGTACTAAAATTTAACAAGGACATTTTTTAAGAGTCGAAGGTTCTTAACAACCTAGACATAAGGGTGCACCACTCCCTTTCTGCTTTGAATGAAGAGGCAGGTTCAGAGCTCGCTTTCCCTTCTTCTGAGGAGACCTGACTTAATGCCTTAAATTGTCCTCATGGATCTCGATAGGAGGCGGCTCATACTCCCAACCGTACCCTTTTACTCCGGAAGCATAGCAGAGGTGCTTATAGGACTAGGTGCAATTTTATAAGCTTCTTGTTTTAAGAGAACGAAAAAAACTTTGACTATAAATTAAATATTGCTGTAGAGTTGTCTTTTGACAGAGGTAGATCTCTCAACCTCTCTATGTATATGCATTTTCTTAATCAGAATACGCATTCTTAATCTCTACGTCGTAGAGATTTAGTTAAGAAAAGCCGATACAAACTTCATCTTCATTTTAGAGTCGTGGTCTCAAAGATGAAGTCCATATAATGACATATTACCACAATAAGTGTGTTTTTTGAATGGTGCAAGACAATTCGTCAACGATTAAGCATTAAAAGGGTATTTAATTTTCCTTTTATAGAGTATAACCCTCAAGGATCTTAAACAATTGGATAAATAAAGTTAACAAGAATCTTTTGAGAAAATGAAATAATTAAGTTTTGTAATGTCTAAATGTGATGAAGAAATAGCATATTCGCCAATGTGGAGAAATTATGTCATAGTAATTAGAGTAAGAGCATATATGATGTTAAATGATAGATTCACATGATAATTTTGAATCAAAAGCAGACACGTTTATGATATATATTATTTCACAGTTCATTGTTAAGAAGTTCGGAAATTCAACAACATTGTGACTGACTCAAACCTTACACTCATAAATATGTGAATAAGCATTTCTGGTTTATTATATTTATAAGTTATATTTTATACGTCATTGTAGGGTTTGCTTAGTTTCCGTGGTAAAAGAAATATTTACATACTCGGTCTGAGAAGCCTGTTGTGGTTAAAAATCTTTTACTTCCAGTCTGTAATCTTCTTCCTGTCTAAAACTATTCCATGTGTCCCAACAGCGACTGCACTGTTGCCCCGATAAAGAAAAATATATTTATATACTCCTACGTTGATCAGAAAAGTCTATTTCAGTCAAAGAGTCTACAGCAGTCTATTTCAGTCAACATGCATTGGCCAGAGAATTGCATTGTTTAGTCAAAAAGCTTGTCATTCCCGTGTAAGGTATTTCCGGTGCATCAATGGTGTTCACATTGTTGCCCTGATCGAAATGTAAGATAAATTCATGGTTTTCTTTTCTTCGCGGATTTTGGACAACGAGAAGGTGAAAAAATTACAGGTTTTTAGGGAAATTGGCTACTAATCTATATATTTCCCCCAGTGTCATATCGTAGGACATTGTAAGCCGTGAGCCATTCATAGAGAGGTCGATATATTAAAAACATTTATGTTTATGTTTCGACGCGGTGGTATAAGCTGGAAATCGTTAGCTGTTAAAGTTTAGGGTAGAGATCTTATTAAATTACATCTGGATGTTATAATACTGTAACGTGTCTATAAGAATGTTAATTTCCATAAACCAATTACGACTATTTTGTTTCAGTATAAGAGCGATCAAGTGACTTGTAAACCAACAACCCTTTATTTTAACAATGCACGACTCCCAATGGAATCCAATAATTAAACTCAGTATAAATTAATAGAAATTTTAATTATAATGAACACCAATAATAGACCATCGCCAAGCTATCTTTTTTATTTTTTTATTTATTGTCACAATTTCTTATTTATAAAACCTTCAGATGTGTTGAAATGTCCAGACTTTATAATTAACAATCAATCAATATCATTCAATAATTGTGTCCTTCAAGTTCTCAGTGCTAATATTTTCAACTCAAAATAAAAATCTTCATTAAATTTCAAAATAAAATAATCTCCTTCAAATACAAAATGAAACAACTAATAAAATAAGACTTGTTCTCAAAATAAAAATCAAACAAATTAAGGTAATATTAATAATTAAGTAGGAACAAAGACGATGTCCAACCAGTTAAACTCAAAGTTTTATCAATCACTAAATCCTTATTTGTTGAAAAATATTTTGGTCTTTCTAATTACTAAGTCAGCAATTTGGTACGCATAGCTTATATCATGTTGTATGAGCATCTCAAATTTAAAGTAAGAGTTAAAATACGGCCTTAAATAAATATTTAATTTTAATAAAAATTTCAAGCTAGTTCAAGTTTTGCAATAGTTAGAGGGCTTGGCTGTTATAAGCTAAAAGAAGAAGCATAAATACATTTTTAACGTTTCAAAAATATTTTTTGTTTGTTTGACTTACATCATTAAAAACAGAGAATACTGTTGTAACATGTAACGTATACACTTCATCTGTGTGGAAAAGGTCGATATAACTTTAAAACGTCGGTATAAAAAAGAAGCATAATCTTGCACCATGTAGGGGCATTAATTAATATAATATGAAAAGTATCCAAAATGGTTTGTATTAGCCTACAGACTCATTTGTAATGACAAGAGTTGCTTTTAAAGTTTAATACGTACTGGCATTTAATTCTGAGGTAAAATAAAAACTTACAAAATTCTAAGATTTATACGCCTCATATCGAGATTTTCCATTTTCCAAAGGCTTTGAGTATGTTAATATATCAAAGCCTACAACTTGGTTTAACTGAATGTTGTTTTAAACCAGCAGAGCGCGAAAATTGTTATATCATTACTCGCACTCGTCTGATTTCGAGTCTTTCAAAAGCATCTGAGGTTTGTTTTATATCTCTTGTTGACGTACCGAATTTAATTATTTATGATACGATGAAAGTTCACATTCAATGTTTATATTTAATTTTTATTAATTTTTATATTAATTTAATAGTTATACGTCGTAATTTGAAACATTTTGTGTGCAGCGTAATAATAATATAAACCACGACCTATACCAGTAATAAAACTTTACTTTTTAATCTGTAAGCATGAATAAATGGACAATTTGTTTGTGTATTTGTCACCATGAGATGTCTATAGAGACAGAGAGTGAGAGAGTGATGGAGAGAGGGGGAACGTCAGCCGCTGTTCACTTCATTGATATCAAATAGCCTGGATCGCTTCCGCCCCCGCTTTGATGCCTGACAGGCATATTGTTGTGTCGTTTTACATATTGGCCAACGGACGCGTGATTTCGAGATACCAGCAGGAAACTACACTATATGGGAGTTTCACTTCAATTGTTATCCTTTTTTTATTTTTGTTACATTTTAATAAGAGGAAATTCCAAACATGCAGGTTGTCCATTTATTGATCTATCATCTCTATTGTCAAGTCGAAATAAGGAAGAAGTGTCACTTAAAATGTAGCCATACTCAGCTTAGTTTATAGTATGTCTGTTTGCTTTTAGTGGGAAAATGATATACTGAAATGGGTAAGTGCATAAAATTGAACCTTCCCAAATTTGCTGCCTAATTAAGACCTGTTTTAAAATCATATGCATAAGATTTTTAAATGATGGCCATAAAAATTTTGTAACTGCAATCATCGTAAATCTAGGTACTATACGATATGTTTGTATAAGAATACTGAAATATAGATTAACATTTTGATTCCAAATGAATTTCCCTTTACAAATAATAAACAAATTATAAAGCTTTATCTGACCGGCATCCCTCACTTAAAATATACTAATCGAATTATTATTTTTCTATTGCCAATGGATTAATTTATGTAATTACTAGAAGTTACCCACATTTTCGGGCGCAGTTTTGTAGGCTTTTCACGTGTGTCAGAAACTTCTGGGTCGAGTGAATTATATTTCCGTGGCCATTTTGAGTTTACCTTGTTGCAACAGTAAAATCATGTGTAAAAAATATACATGTTTTGCGATTTTAATGAAATCTATTCCTAACATTTTTTTCTATAATCGATTTTGACTTGTATTATGATGAAGAAAACTAATATCCATAGGTTTTAACTCTGTTGTACGTACATAACAGTACTGACCAATCACTGCTTACTTAATGTTTGCTACAATGTACAGTTAGAAATGTAATTTTACTAAAACTTCAAATATCCTTATCAGGATATTTTGTTACTCTGTGCTCAACAGCAGTTGAAGAAAAGGTTGAAATACGAATAGATGTAAATATCAAGCATAGGCTATTCTTTAATGACCATTAAAAACTACATAATATTAATAAAATCAAAAATGAGTTAAAATGAAGTTAAACTTACAGTTGTACTGTCATAATACCAATGTTTACACTCAATATTTATTGCATTTACCATGCCCTTTCTATTTAATAATATTTGTTTGCTATAATGTAAATTTTAGAGTTCAAGATGGGATTTTTAGCAACATTTAGAGACCAATGGAGCGTTTTCCAGGAAGAAGTTTTGAAACATAAAATAAGGCTATCTATATATTAACTAGGGATTAAAACAATTTTCATGTAAAATATTATAAGAATCAAGACTAAATTTTGTTTGTAGCGTGAAAGCACAACAAACAAAAAACACATTTATAATATTTATTAGGAATACAGTTCTCAGTAAACTACTTCGGTTGTTTGTTTAATTCCGGCTCTTGGAATCTTCTTTCGGCTTCTCTTAAAATATTTTTAGTGCAATATTTTTTGGTTACCACGTTGTCTAGATACATAAAAAATATTAAAAAAAAAACACTTAGGACTGACAAATCCTACTTCGGTCAAAAAGCGTCTTCTTCAGGCCGTTTAAATTTCACTTCCAGCCCAATTTATGTATGGTGTTCAAACCTTCCTCAGTTAGCTAAAAGCATATGACAAAGCTTTATCTGACCGGCATCGCTCACTTAAATTAATATACTAATCGAATTATTATTTTTCTACTGCGAATGGATAAAATACAGTCCATGAAAATAAATTGTCCTGTCGACCAATAAATTGTGGGGATCCAGGAAATATATATACATAAGTAGATGGTGTCAAAACCTCAGTTAGCTTTATTGTGGGGATCGAGGGAAATATACACATATATCTCACTTATAATATGTCACGTCAATGAGTTAATCATATTTCCCCGATAGACAAAATATTAATGCATACGCCTACTAAAATAAAAGAACATTTACTCCCGATATGAGGTAGAAATCCTTACTAAGTTCAAGGGAACATTTTAAAATAATCGTACCACAACAGGTCATACTGTTTTTCGGATTTAGAGTTCTGGGAAAGAACGAATCATTGAGACCCACCATAAAAATGCCATATTACAATGTCAAGGAAAACAACCAGTTATTATTACTATACGTGGAAACATTCAGAGCTTCGTTCATTAAGGATGGGTTTTATATTACTGTTTTAATAGTATTTCTAAAAATAAACCATAAAGTGTTTCCAAAGTCTGTTCGTTTCGTTTATTAGTGAAATCTCGAAAAATATTATTAGGGTAACATAGTCTCCATTATATGCACTCTGAATACTAAGCACGGTGCACTTAATATTTTTTTTTCAAATTGTCCAATGTTAGTAAACGTTTCAGCTTTTCAGACGAAAATCAAATGAAAACATCAAATAAGGTATAATATTTTAAGTAGCTGTTCAATGCCAGGTAAATTTGTGTTGTTAAACATCCGTATTATCATTATCTTTTCAATTTCTAAAGTGTTCATTGGAAAGTTTTTTAAAGTTTTTACCTCCTTCCTCTTCCTTTACTCGCGATTTTACAGCCAGTTCTAAAAATCTAAGGGCGTGTATTTCTTGTTGAAAGCAAATATATTATGTAATATGATGGAATCCTATGACAATTTTACAAACAGAAGTAGACCATATCAGGTAAAATATTGTGTCAATATTCAAAAGTTCAATACTCAGTTCCGACCAATTAGTTCACTACCTGTCTAATTTACTTACGATTTATAGTTGAGTTTCGTTATTGCACTAATCAATAAAAAATAAACACACATAACACATACATAGGTTTTGCAATGCAAACGTAGATCAAACTACCTATCACTCGTATTATTATAAAAAATCACCTACTTCCATCGCTGGTGTTCTGTTTCCATTACATTGGAAAGAGTGCAGCATCCCTTTGTTTTTCTTCCATCCAAAGTCAAAATGCCACCTAAGTGTCAAAAGAGCCAATCAGTTAGTTACCTTACGTGCAAACATTCACAAATTTTTTATGAAGGTAAGTCTAATAATATATTTAATATCATTTATGTATATAATTAATACATATATATGATAGCATTTAAAATGATTTAGATGGTGTATTCATCACTGGTCGCAATATAAAGTAAAAATGTGATAATATCCAATATATCTATACGATTGATATAATAATCGATTGATCAATAATAACCTTATTCATAGATAGATTTTGATATTCATTATACTTATCCTGAGAAAACTCCGTCTGTGCAATGTGCAATTTAAATACTTTCTAAAATTTAGATCTAAATAAATAAGTTTGCCCTTTTAGTCAGCTGTAGCTCTGAGTCTCAACAGCTGTTACAATTCAGATAACTTTTTTGTTACATGTCGTTAAAATGAAAATTATTTTTTTTTGTTCCATAATATTCCGAGTAAATTTTCCTGATTTCTCTTGGTAAAAACAACATTCCTCGAACATCAATGAATATGTTTAAGGTCCAGAGATTAGTGCATTAGAGACACATTTCACTTATATTTCTAACAGAACCGTCTTAAGTGATCAATTTAGAATCCAAGCTTTGTACCATAAATGTTATGTACCATAATAGCAAAAAATACTCTTCGATAACCTAGAAAACTAGGAAAATCTTACCCTGAAAATACTTTTACAGTGTGAGGAATAATAAGTAATGAGTATTTAGTTACTCACGCTGGATCACGAGATTACAAAGTACGGTACAAACTAAACTGCATACTTATTTAAATTGCTTGAAAGATCCATTATATTAAAAGCATTACGTAGTTAATTAGTCTTTTAATATGTAGATGGCAAAACTTGCTCTAACAAACATTAATACTTTGTAAAGTAATGTTTTATAATATTTTGAAGTTAATAAAAATGAAGAGCAGATGTTGTTTTTCGTAAGTAGTAAAATATAATATTAAAATATTTAGGTAATTAGTGGATGTCCAAAAAATTTTAGTTTTATGTATACGAGATAATGTGTCGTGGCTGTGTAACTATCATGAACAGATATTGTCCGTCATAGCAACACAGCTTAACACATTAACACATAAGTCTTCAACAGCTGTGATAATGGTTTGTAATGCATACTTTATAATATACAAGCTGTATTCTCATCCGAACTATCTTGCGATGAACCTGTTGGATAATATGCATCAGTTTCACGTCTGAAAGACACTCAATCCTGGACTTACCTCTTAGGTTCTAATTTCAAACATTCTTGTTTATTTGTGTTAGCTGTATTGCTGGATAGAGTATAACTCGGTGTTAATTTATTATTTTATCTAATTTACTTATTGATCTACACAGAATGTCTGAAACAGATTGTAAATAAAATTGTCAAAAAAAAAAAAATGATATAAACATATGTTTCTTTTGTCGCATTATACATGGTTTCACAAAGAACCCCTACAGCTGATTAAATTTGAAAAGGCTCTTTCATTTAATAACATAGTAAATGCTGCAATGCATTTCTTACGGGTATTTTCTGTAACTTTTAGACACCAGTGGGGCGGAATCCTGATCGGGAACGGGATAAAAAGTGTTCTTATCCCAGTTCTTAGCCAGCTCCCTACCAATTTGTCAGCCAAATCGGATCAGGCGTTCTTGACTTATAAATAGTGTAACTAACACGACTTTCTTCTATATATATAATATATATATATATATATATATATATATAATATATATATAGATTGATAAACCTCATTCGACGCTAAAAAATACTTGTGTCTTGTTTTGACTACTCATTAGATTATTAAAATTATAGGCTGAGCGTTAGCGAAGTCCATCGTGTGAGTAGCTGAAAACATTTATTTCTGTTTTACCACTCCGCACGATGTACGAGTGTCTGAAATAAAAAAGTCAACTTTTAATTGATTTCTTATACTTTTTGTGTAAGTATAATGAGTATCAAGTTATCTTTGAATGTAGTTATGTTAATTCGATCAATCTTTACCAAATGTAAGGAAGTAAGTAGCGTAAATCAATTTTGATGTTAATTAGCTGAGCATTACCAAAACACGGCACTAGAAAAATGTCCCATTAGCTTAGTGTCTTAATTTTCCGTCCAATGTATGTAAAGAATGTCTCAAATTGAACACAAATGTTTTACGACGTTTGATTCGCGAAATATATTTTTACATATATACATAATAATATAGGAATTACTCAAAGCAAAGCTTTAATTAATCAAAACTCCACACTTAAAACAAATGGAAACTGAAAGAAATACTAAAAGGTTCACCCATTCGCAACTTTTAAACGTTCAAATTATCTTCCATTACTTTTCTCATTGTGGTCTTAAATTTATTGCTCCTTATCAATAATACAAATAAACTGCACTCGTTTATCTTGATAAAAATTACGAAGACCTAGAAGAATTCACACAACTTTCACTATTTTGTGTTGACTGATTTATAAAAACGTAAAGTAGTGATACTTATATTTAAACATTTAATTTATTTAAAATGAATTTGGCTAACGTTTATAGTTTCCAAAAGTACAAAACTTTCCACTGCCAACTTTTATTTCTCCCGTTAATTTATCAAGACAAAGCTTACGGTCTGTTTGCTCGTAAGACAGGATGGAAGTAATTCACTTACGAGACCATTACGTTTCTGTGCCTTTGTGCTACTCTTCTTAAGTTTCCCTTTAATCTTCGCACGTTAATGGCCGGGAAGCTAGAAGTTTGTTTTCCCGTCACAGAAGAAAGTTTTAACACAACCGGTAAGATATCTTGCGTTGGTTTATTCTTTATTAAATCATGCCACTTCTAATCTTTTACAGCATTTCATCAAGAAATGATTTGAAAAGTTTATTTTTCCTTTCCTGATAGTCCAAAAGGAAGGTGGATTTCTTGAGAACTTGGGAACATCCTTATTTAATTAGTCTACCGCGTATAAACCGACATGTTATTAGTTGTGATGTATAAAAACACCGCTTCTGATCCCTTGAAAGTGTGAAAGAAAGTTAAAATAAAACCTGAGCAAACTACATCTGCTTTATGAAACTTACAATCTAAATTAAATTAGTTAGAAGAAATAAGATAATTTTCCAAACTACATATCATTTCAGTTATTTAGAACACATGATAGAATGAGGGTCCAGGAGGGTTGACTTCTGGCTGGTTTATACCTTCCAGTTGAAACCCACACTGGTTACAGAAAAAACTGATATATTTATCTTTATAGATGTTTCAAGCTTCATTGAAACTCATCTGAAACCTTTGGCGAATTTGACAGACTGTCTCAATATCCCAACACTGCCTAGCAGCCCTTGGATGGTAAACTAATTTATTGACAGGTGGACGTGGAATCACTGTTTACGAATATTCCTCATGACAATGCATAAAAACTGTAAAAAATCTTTTAATAAGACCTTCGAATACAAACCTACTTCTTTTATATCTGCCATAGTAACCTTTTTTCTTATCAAGAATACTTTTAGATTATAAAACAAAAATTAATTAAAAGTTTAAAGGAACCGCAATAAAAATCAGTATGGTAATTTATTATACAAATTTATTTTTGGGACTTGTGGAACAAACTTTTTTAAATTTCCATAATTTAACCACTAGTTTGGTTCAGCTTTATAGTCCATATTTTATCAATTGAAAACGTAGCATGGCTAGTTAAAAATATTTTAATCCGACAGTTAAATTCCTTTTTAATTTTAAAATTTGCTTTTAAAACGTTTTTAACTAAATTTGATACTTGTCTATATGTTGAAGTGCTTTTGGACAAAGGACAACTTAAAACGAAATCTATGTCAAAGAGACAAATACAATAAAATTGAATAGTTTACACCATTCAAGCTGCCATTGATCAACTTAAAAACCTATTCAACTTAAAGTCTAACGGTTAGGGCAAAAAAACTTTGTTCTAATAAATCTACAGCAAAATATTAAAAAAAAACAAATTTAGAAATTGGGGATATCCTCAAAAAGTTGTATATTATAACATAAAAACCAAAACATTTTACTCTTAACAAATAAAATAAAAATGTATTACAACTTGCTTTTCCAGACTATACAAAAATTAATGTTATGATAAAAAATTGCTCCTAATATTTTACAAACCTTCACTTTAACAAGAAATTTATTCAGTAATTCACCTAAAGTAATTTTTAAAAACCACAAAATTTTAAAAATGTATTAGTAAGACCTAAATTACCCTCTTACGAAACTAACCCTAAATTTAAACAAACCTTTTTGGTTGTGAACCTTGATATAAGCCTTGCTGCTTGCATATAAATAGTAGTTCTGTAGTAGCACAAAAAATACATTATCCGGCAATTGGTAAAATGACTTGGGAATCGAACAATGTCATTTACCAATTTTTTTTAAAAAACTGTTCAACAGTCCTACATTGGTCAGATAGTAAACTCCAATGCACATTATAGTGAACAAAAACAACAGTGATACACACCTAAAAATTAAATTATATCCTTTATCAGCTAATTTATTGAGGCATAGCAAATAATTCAATGAATACTTTTCTTTAAAAGGCATTAAAGAAATTTAAAATCCACAGAGATTTAAAATAATAATTTTAAAATAGCTTATCAGAGGGTTCTACATACAAAACATCTTGATGGCCTAAATTTTTAATATTTTTCGTGTTTGATATTCTTTGTATAAAAAATTTTTCTCTCTTTAAAATGTCTAATTAGACGAAACATAGAAAAGATCTATATTTAATTTTCATTTTTTCTTTGAAAGTATTCACACACACACACACACACACACACACACACAAAATACATTTTCCAAGTGCTGCATACCCAATTTCATAACTGTAAATGTTTGATTTTTATAAGATTTATTTTGATTTTCTAGGTAACTCATGGAGCCACGTGTGTGCCAAATTTTATGTTTCTGAGGTATTGGTGGGATTTAAAAAACAAAGACATTGTTCTTCTAAGGGAT
Organism: Homalodisca vitripennis; assembly: GCF_021130785.1. Classification (NCBI taxonomy): domain Eukaryota; kingdom Metazoa; phylum Arthropoda; class Insecta; order Hemiptera; family Cicadellidae; genus Homalodisca; species Homalodisca vitripennis. The sequence goes on along the minus strand of NW_025781501.1, from coordinate 4,905 downwards.
GCAACTCCATTTCAAAGCCCTATGGATAGTTATAATCTTCATAATAAATCTTTTAATTTTGTCCACTGAAAGCATAAGACGTGTGTGTGTAAAATTTCATCCTTCTAAGTTGAGAATAGAAAAATAGTTTTTTATGGGTTGCAACTCTATTTCAGCTACAATGAACGTTTTATGTAGATGTAAAAAAGACACACTTAAACTTTGCGGTTATTAGAAAGTTGGATAATTAGTGATGACGAATGAGTAAGTGAGTGAGGGCCTTTTATATGCGATTTTGTAGATAATTTTCCACCTTCTTGTTTTAATTGAAAAGACGTAAAAGATAAACTAAGGAAATATGGCAGTCATTGTGAAACGTGAGAAATTTGTTAATCTCGCCGAATGATATCAGTTGTCAACGCTGTTAATAAGACGGAATTGTAACTCAGATCCAATTCCAAATTATAATCCACAGTTGACAAGGGGCTTTTATAAATATACTATGAAAGGTTTAATTTACATTTTTAATATCTGTCACTCTTGCCTTTTCAACTTTCAAACGCATTTAATATCAGATTATCGTGAGTGGCAATGACGTGTGAGAGTAATTCACTCTTTCCTGTCTGCCTTTTTTAATATCAAGAGCACTAATGCAAACACAGCTGTCAGTTAAAAAGTAACAAAAATCTTGTTTTTATTTCGGTTAAAATGCAAAGGCTATATCCTGTTGTACTTTTTAATTTAATGTCAAACAATGAAATCAGTACACGCATTTACGACTATTTCGAAAATTAAACGTATTTCTTGTTTCAATTAATATACATAAATCAGCCACTTTTTGTATCTATTAGCAATTGAAAAGTAAAATATGTTCCAATAATAACGATAGACCCGCGCCTACCAAGTAACGTATGTTGCTGCTAAAAATTAAAAATAAACGTTCAATGAGCCGTTATGTCCCAGCAAATCTTCAACTATTCCAGTAGACCTTATATACTATATAGAAAAAGATGTCTATCAGTTACTAGACAGTTTATGAAGTAGAAAGGAAACAGTATTGGTCAGTATTGTTGTACTCTTATCTTGTCTGTCTCAGACATGCAATTACCGATTCGTCTTCATGATACCGATTGCCTCAAATAACCTGGTGGTTTATTCTTTTTGTGATAAGTACTATCTCGAAGGATTTTTTTTCCTTCGTTGCCATCAGTACACGGCACCGTTGCGGGATTTTTGAACGCCAAACTCCAATTCTATCAAAACTTTCCTCATGCGTTCATATTTTGAAGATCAGAAATAAGGAAAGATTTGGTCGTGATTTTATTTTGAAGTAAACCTCCAAACAATTTGCCACTACATCGTACACATCCCATTGCATAGATTAGGATTATAAGGACGCCGTTACGTGTTACGTTGCTACCGAACAACGAGCGACAAACTAATTATGATTGTATAGTTTGATTAGATAGGGGCAGTCGAAAAGCGCGGGACTACCAGACGCATAGCACCTCGGCTGGCCCACCTAGATTCCTCTATGCGTCGTGTATAAGTTCTTTTGAATCACTTACAGAATGGTAAAATATATAATAGCAATAAAATGAAATATTCTTGATTTGCGACCAGCTTAACCTTATTCAGTTTTCATTGTGTTAGTTTAGCAGGCAATTCATAAACATTTGAGTTCACAGCAACAGAAACAGTCGTTAAAGTTTGAGAAAATGGACTTACATTCAGAAGAGGATTACGGCTACTGACATTATTTTAAAGAAACAGGACATCTTATTTGAAATATATTTTACATACTAAAGCATGTACGAATTAGTTCATAACGTTCAGTGCAAGATTGTGCCAGTGTAAGATCAGTGGTCAAGCGTTATTTTATCAGCCTCTTGTATTATATTGTCTAGAAGTCTATCTTTGATGTGTTATCTTGGGAGAGGTGTGTTTCTCTTTGGTCTACGGCAGAACGGGAACGGTAGCCAACATGGCTTGACGGAATGAATTATATTCCACGATACATTCGTTTTCTAAAATATCCGATAACGAGTCATAGCAATCGAACGACCCTTAATGGCTTAGGATAAGATAACAAGACAGATAATATAACGTTGCGCTGCCGGTTACGAAATACAACTGTAAAAACCATCCTGATTGCATTGTATTCATTATCTTACTAAAAGATATATGTTGGCTCTATGCAAGTTTACATCTCTTTAAAAAACACTTTGATTGAGCTTTGGATGAGTCAATTTCTTAATAATTAATACTTCAAACATAGCCAACACAACACCTTTAAACTTGTTACGACTCGTTATTACCATAGCAATTCATGATAAATGGTTGTAAGATGATTTATGTTTTCTTAACCCTTTAAACGCCAAACGGGTCCGATTGATCCGGGAAAGTCCAAATGTGGACTATCGAGGAGCCAGAAACGAAAACCGCCAAACGTCTTCCGATTGATAAGCCGTTCGATATATAAAAAATATTTTTAAACTTATTTATGAAACGTGAAAAAGTTTTTTTGAACTATTTGTGAAAGATAAAAAACTATATGTAGTCAATGTATATGTAAGTATAGAGTGGGTAATGCAATGGTGTTTAAGATAACAAATATTTTTAAAAATACATGTGTAAGATTTGTAAATTATAATATTTAATATAAAAAATTAATACGATTATGTGAAAATTATGTATAATTCAGGTTAGTTTCCAGCAATAAAAAAAGTCGTAATTCAAGCTAAAACATAGCCTTTTCTAACATATTATTAAACTAAAAAACAAATATTAATCGTTTACGCAGAGCCTTTTACACTCTAATTGCCCAGTTTTATGAAGTATAAATATAAATAAAAGTATGAATTGGGTATTTTCGAATACATAGGTATTTAATCATGCCGAATTTAAATAAGGTTCACCTGATTTAAAATTATTATTACTTTAGCTTTGCAATAAAATAATCGCTTTTTAATATACTTTTATAACACCTCAGGTTTATAACTTGATGAAGACACATGAAGAATTTCGCTGTGTTTATCTGTAACGGGCTTGGAATTCAGGGGCACAACTGTGAAAAAACAGTAAAAGTTGAATTAAATCTCAAGTGCTTAATTCAGTTGGTAATGTGATTTTAAGTACATTATTGTGGTTTAAAAACATGTGGTTTGTACCATTCTATTAAAATCTTCATTTAATTAAATTAAACTATTCGTATTCCATAATATTTTAAATTTAGCTATATTTAAAATGTTCAAAATACACTTATACAAATAAAAAAATCCATTTATTATTTTTACTCACAATACTTTATTTCTTTGTCAATACCAGGCAACTATGCATCAAAAAATATCCTGCAAATAATCAATAGTTTCTACCATGGACGTTCCACCCCACACTTAATAAGTTGGTTTACTATTTCATCACACTTCTGAGGTATAAATTGATCAGGTTTTGTCAATTACAAATATTAATAGTCAAATCAAATATAAATTTTTTACATGCGTTAAGAAACTTTTATTTCGGTGTTTTATTTAGTGTCCTTCTGAACGGACCACGATTTTGATCCAAACAAAATGGACCTCGTAAAATCTTTAATACTGTTTAACCGAAATCTGAGGCACTCATAAGTATTTCTAATCATAAAAAAATATGTTTTTTTATTTAAAAAATAATGGTAGTATAAAAACTTGTTAAAGCATAAATTCAGCGATTTCAGTAAATGTTTTCCCTAGACATATGTTAGTAATAATAGCTTATTCCATTTATTCTTTTCATATCCACACCATTTGTGACCGAGAAATAAGAATGGTCATCTTAATGACCACTCATAGAGTCTGCAAAATTCCTTTACAACACCTTTGTGAACAGTTGGTTTACACAAACTCGTATTTACCAAAAATATATCGGGGTTACTAAACATTAAACAACTATATGTAATTCCATGTTTATCAGTCTGGTTTGAATCCATTGTTCGATTTTATAAAAAGAAGTTTTTAGTAATAAAAGGTACTTGTATTTAGAGGAAGTAGAGGGGACAAGGTGGACACCAGCGTGTTCACATAAACGCTGTGCCGCTGTTTGTAGAGTGGGCACTTCAAAATACGGACTGCTGACTGAATGCTGCACTGTCACCGTCACGGTGCGGCCGGTTGGTAAGAGTGTACATGTGTAAGAGAGTGGCTTGTGACTTACAATAGCCGTCTACGGCTCTTCTATGTCACTCTCAAATACATTTTTTACGAACACATTTTAACCTCTTGTATTTCTGAGCACACAGCAAAGAACATTATATTGTGGGCATTACTGCATTTTATTCGACTCACTTACAATTTATCAATGTCAAGACCTAGTAGATTTTATTAATAAAAATATACAGTGTTTGTAATACAGGCTTCAGGTTATTAACATTTATTTATCAAGAATATTGGCACAACAGTATTATGGTACAAACACCGAGTTATCGATCCCCATTTAGCTTTGGCACTATTTGCATTTTAAACAAAATCATTCTGTAACGTCTGTCCTCACTTAGTCCAAATTTTACATAACCCACAATTTTGTATCTTAAATTATCAATATGTAAAAAAGCCATGCGGTAATAAAATCTTTACAAAGGTTACCTTAACTATGAAGAAAACATCATAGGTTAGACGAAAAATATTTAGTAAAAAGTTTTTAGGTAAAAAGAAACAATACTTGAAACGTATATGTTGGTACAGTCATGAGAACCTTTCAGGAGGAACTTTAACCTTTAACAATATAATCTGTTTGTTTACAAATTTGTTTATTCTGTATCTTTTTCTGGTTGTGTTCTGGTACTCTTCTCCTGCGTTTACCAGCAACTGACGGCGAAGCTCCGCTAAATGTTAACTCAAAACAGCGTTAAAAGTTACATATAAGCTGCATATCACAAATTTCGGTTTGGGG
>NW_025781500.1:0-40514 GCF_021130785.1 Homalodisca vitripennis | reverse complement strand
AGCTAAATGTGTTTCATGAAACATGTACACTATCGTATAAAATAGTACAAAAATCTAATTTGTATTATTTTGATATTGATGTTATTATACTATTATGTAGCATTGTAATGAAAATAATGTTATTAAATCAACACTATTCAAGGTCTGATTTTAGAGTACATAATATATTCTAGACAGCAGTTCTTTAATATAACTAGAAAATTTTATTTTTTCAGTTGCAATAAAGTAAACCTAACAACAGATTTTATTTCAATTAAGCTGTTTTAAAAATAAACCAGTAGACTTATTGTCTTTACTCATTTGGAACAAAATATAGGTATCATATGCTAAGAGGAAAGGTTTCTCTACAACAAAATAAAATAATTAATTGCATTGTATATAAATAGTAGTTAAAATGTTTGTAGTTAGAATTGTTCTTTAAGTCTAAAATAGGCAATAGATTCCTTTATTGTATGGATTCAATTATGTATTCAGAAATAAATTGTGTGACAGTAGAAAATATTTTTATAGCAATCAATATTTATTACTATTGGCCATTGTATTTGGAGGTTAACCCTCCGGCTGGCGTGCATTTGAGCCTTGACTGGCACCCTGTTTTGAAGCTTCGTGCAGAGTTTTTAATTTTTTATCCTGTACAATTAATTATTGGAGAAAACACAAAAGTGTTATACATCAAATTACTCTGCAGAATATGTTGTACAATATAAACATAATTATAATTTGACTTACCTGAATAATGGTGGATGTTTGATGGTCAGAACTCAAAACTTTGTTTTTCAAAAAAACACTTTTTTATATTATGCCTTAATTAAAAAACTCAAAAATTAATTTTATTTAAAAAATCTAAAATATGCAAAATGTTCACTTACTTATGCACAAAAAGAAAATACATAGTTATAAACACTTTTATTTACAAATAAAATTACAATTGAAAAAAACAAGGCTATATACAAGATGTGTGAACATGTCTACTCAGAGTCATAATTCAGCATTAGCTCTTTTCCGTCCCACCTTTTTATCCCTCCAGAAGTGCTGCAACTTGTGGAAGCATGTGGGATGAACCCCACAAATTGCAGGCAGGGCACCAATAATAACTGCGCTTTCTTTTTACATTTTTATCATGTGAACATACTTCACAAAGGCGCTCCTTGCGGCCAGGTTAGGTGCACAAGAGCATGTGCACAATCACCTTGTGGTCCAGGCTGGGGTAAGTTTTCCACAGTTTCCTCATCAACTAATGACTCTACAATACTCTCTATGTAATTTTGCTCTGGACATTGGTCGGTCAGTATTATTTTTGTACAGTATGTAGGAGTTGTGGAGAGCCATATCAGTCAGGTTAGTGAAGATCCTCTTCCAATACTTTTGTGTGGTCCTGCTACATGTGACATTGATACATGGATTTGTCACTTACATCCCCTCCACCCATGTTGTAATTATATCCATTTATGAGAACAGGTTTTACTGCTTGAAGACCACTTCTACTTCTGTATAATCTTGTCCTCAGCGTGCAATCCCGTTAGAAATCAAAATATACTGGTTTTCGCTTTGCTTTTTGTTTGTATCCTACCAGAAGTATTTTTCCTTGCCTATAATAGATACTTTTTTCCACTCCAAGAATCTCTTAATTACTTTTTTACACAATCCCATTGAATTTTTATTTATAGTTCCAGTAATGAAATGTTTTTCTTTTCATACAATTTGCGAGCAAGGGGAATTTTAGTATAAAAGTTATCCAAGGAAAATGTGGTAACCCTTGTCCAATAACTGGCATTGTGTCCAATTGATCCATAACTACTTTTTGAGTAAATGGATCTTCCACCACCCTGTAAATAGTCCCTCCCACTGTAAAGACCAACATGCAGTACATAGCTAGTCTTACTGTAAACAGGTTTAAAATTTTTTGATGCCAAATCTTTTATGTTTTTTATTTGGGAGGTACTGAATAAATGTACAACGATTTTTCATTCCAATGAGACTCTCATCTATGGAAATATTCTGATAAGGAATGAAATGTCGTTTGAATGATTCATTCATGCTGTTGTAAAATTTTCTAATTTTATACCACGGATCATAGCCAGCCATCCCACGTACAAAGTGTTGGTGCTGAACTCAAATGAAACATAGAAGCTATAGACTGGAACCGTTTTAGAGACATAACTGATGGGAAAAATGGAATGGCCTGAGATCTAGTTGTTTTCCAATAATCTTCTATGTTATTTTTTGTGGATTAGGCCCATATTTATAAGTATTGACATGAACTTCTTCATTTCCTTTACTGTTACGTCTACCCATTTTTTGCAAGCGTGTGAAGTCACTTTTCATTTGACCTGAGGCACGTTTTCTGTTGATTTCTCTTGTGAGCATGCAAATTGGTTTCAGTTACAAACATATTCCAAATTGAAGTTGTAAAAAATAAATAAAAATACCTTATGGGTGCACTGTTTTTAGGAGGGCAATGCCTTACGCCAGGATTCCTAACTTGAAACTGTTCAGCTACATCATTTTCAGGCTCTGGAGGAAGTTTACGCGTATCCAAACAGATTGTGTGGGCTGGGGTCTACTGTGGCCCTAGTATTTTCTTCATTACGATTAGGCCTAGGATTAGGTTCTTCAAACTCACTGTCAGAAGTTGACGACGAGTTATGGCTTTCAGGAACATAGTCATCATCACTTCCACTGGAATAATCCTCAAGCGATACATCAGGGGGAAACACATTCACAGAAATGTCACTGTCATTATCTGAATCACTATTATAAAGTATTTCACGAATTTCACTAGACGGCAAATCGTTATCCATGATGAATCACAACATAACACACGACTAGAATCGTAAACAAACAAAGCAACCGAACAGCTGTTTGGAACACTAACCAGTTGCCGAGTCGCGTCTGCGCGGAAGTAGTCGGGAGCTTTTAGCGGCCAGTTAAAAGAACAAATATTCATATATATATAAAAGTGAATACATTATTAGAAGGCTTGGGATCTTGTGGTTAAAGTGATATAACCTTTATGCGATTCGATCCGTAATTAACGGAACTATGACGTATTTAGTAGACGATGTTTAATGAGTCGTATATTACGACTTTGCCAGTTCACAGCGGGAAAAAATGAGTCGTAATTTACGACGTTTGCCAGCCGGAGGGTTAAGAAAAAATTAGTTCAAAAAATATAAAATATTGTCGTGGCTAGAGTTTTTGAAGACAAACTGTATAATAAACCAAAAATATAAATATATATCGGTTTCTTAATCTTAATATTTCTGATCCAGGCATTTTTGATTACATTCAGTTTAAAACTAACAAGATGTAAACATATAATAAATATGTCACAAATTTATTAATTATACTGTATATGATTTTAATAGATGAATTATTGTAGGTAATAAAATATTCTAGGAATCTAATGTGCACCTAAGCACTTTTTAATTCTAAACACCATTTTTATCACAGTTTTTTAATATTTATAAATATAACTTAAAAGGGTTTTAGTTTAAAATTTATTATTCTAATAATTTAAATGTTTTTTAATCTTTCCCATACCATAAACGGATATATTGCAGTGACAGACTGACTAAAACACCAAACACGATTATATCCAAAATTGTAAATTGTCTTGTGGAGAGTTTTTAGTTCACAAAAAGCCTTTGGAATGGCAGGTCTGGTGCAAAGTCCTTGCTTCCCTTTAACTAGGAAGTATTTTTAGAGGACTAAATCCTACGTCCTACAAAGCCATAACCAAATGTAGCCATTGTCTGTTTATATGATAAGATAAGATAAGATAATATAATATAATATAGACCTTTTGTCCAGATGATAAGATAAGATGATAGAACTTATCTATGAAACCTTGGATAAGAAAATGCTCTAATAATTATTAGTTTATTTAATTTTTCAGTTTTATTAGATTGTACACGAATTTGAACTTAGATGAACAGTATGATAAATAGTTATTTTTTTAGGTTTTTATCAATAAATATGCAAAATACCCTGTTTGATATTGTTTTGTGTTTACCTCTTATAGCATATTTACGAGGTAGGTCCAGAAAGTAAATTCCGTTTGGGAATACAATCAAATTGTGTACAGATAGAGAAAAAATTATTCATTGCACAAAATTCTGCAACTCTTCAACTACTTTTCCACATAACCGCTGAAAATTTGCAGGCATTTTTCATAGCGTGGCACAAGTTTTTGTACACCTGCTTCATAGAAATTTGCCACCTGCAACCAGTTTGAAACATTTTTATGTCAGCTCTTCGTCATTGATGAAGTGTTGACCACCAAGGAACGACTTGAGATGTAAGAACAGATGAAAGTCACTAGGAGCGAGATCAGGGCTGTACAGGGGATGGTCAAACACGTCCCAGCCAAATCGTTGTTTGAGGCGTTTCGTCACATTTGCAGTGTGTGGTTCATGCGTTATCGTGAAGAAAAACAACCCCTTTGGACAGTAATCCTCTGCGCTTATTCTGTATTAAATGGCGCAATTTCCTAAGTGTGTCGCAATAAACATCTGCTCATCTGTGTTTGACCACACAATAAGAAATCAATGAGTAAGATGCCTTTCTAGTCCCAGAACACTGTGCACATCATTTTTCGAGCTGTCAATATTTGTTTCGCCTTAACCTTTGCTGGGATGAAGCGTGCCTTCATTCCATTGATTGTCGCTTACTTTCAGGGGTCGCTTACTACCCAAGTTTCATCTCCTGTGACTATCTGTGTCAGAAATTCTTCGCCGCCTTCATCATAACGGGTCAAAAACTGGTGTTGTTTTTTTTTGTGTTGCTCAGTAAGAATATTTGGTACACAATGTAAACAAAGTTTACGAAATGTCAGTGTTTCGGTAACAATTTCATGAATTAGTGATCGTGAGATTTGAGGAAATTCCATAGTGAGAGCATTAATTGTAAACTTGCGGTTTCCCTAAAATCTTGTCATCAATCGCCGTGAACCAGTTCTTCTGTAACCAAAGATGGACGCCCACTTTGTTCTTCATCCTGCACTTCACTATGTCCTTCATTGAACTGTCGTTGGGACACATCTTCTCACCATTGAATCACTCATCGTATTTTGTCTGTAAACTTTGTAAATTTGCCAATAAATGTTAATTGGTTTCACTTTCCTAGCATTCAGAAAACGAATCACAGATCTGACTTCACAAGTGGCGGGATTTTCAATCAACACCGACATTGTAAACAAACACAACAAAGCTTACGTGGCTGACAGCAATCTCACAATGGCTCACGTTTCTTCTATTTGATACACAGTCTACTATGCATGTACGGAACTGCAATTGCAGCGCTGCAGCAGCGATAAATTAAAATGGAACTTACTTCCTGGACCCACCTCGTATAGTAAAAGTTAGCTTTGAACTTAGACATATTTTATAGATGTCTTGGTGTTACAGGAAGACTATGGAATTAATTAGCGGTGTGAAAAGAGCTAAATAGTTTTTTATGGTTAAGTAATTTTGTTGTGATAGTTTCAAACATTATGGAATATTTAATAGTAATCTGCCACAGAAATATGCAAAACATTTTCCCAGATTAAACCAAAATGACAATAGCTAGGAAATAGTAGCACAATTAAAACAAGCAGGAAATCACAGTTTTTTTCTCAATCACAGAAACTACAAACTTCAAAATATTAGACAAAATGTTACTACAAAATAAAGTAGTAACAAACAATATAGATGTTATTTTGCATATTGCAGGAATCTCAACTACTTATAAGACTTCAGTTATTACTGATATTGTGTTATATAGCTTACATATATTTATAATACAATGGTTGTTGTTTGATTTTCTATACTTATAAGTTCACTATCAGTGTAATACGCTCGGCTTCAGGTTAACTTTTACTTTCCAGATCATCAGCTGTTAAATAAAATAAGCATAAGTAGACTAGAATAAGCAATTCACATATTTTAAAATATTGTTGTTACCACAGAATATGGCAACAGTAACAAATTATAAACTATATTCTTTTAAAAGAACATAATTTTCCACACAACTAGCCTGACATCTTATGGATGCATGGATGTACGTCAAACTAGTATGGAAAATGTATGGATCAAGTATAGACTCAGAACAGTTCTTAAGGTTGTTTTAAGCCAAGACTGCATAGCACCAAGAAATGAAAACTTGTCAATATAACACACACTTGGAGGTTTTATGTAATGGATTGATAAAATTTGGCATTGACATTCTTTGTATCAAATTTTAAGCAGATGAAGTGCATGAATATTTTACAAAACCTTCTTAATTTTGTGAGGGTTTCAACAGTAAGGCTGTTCTCATCAGATAATTCAGGAAGGTAAATACAAAAAGCTTTTTGTATTATTAACATTAATTAACATTAACATTTAATTAATTTACATTTTATTAACATTAATGTCAGATAAGGACATCCAGCCATTACTAAGATAGTAATATAAATTGATTGGCTAGTTCTTACCTCAAGGATAAATGTTTTAAGAAGTGCCTGACTCATTGATAACAAAGAGGATATTATTATCTTGGTGGATTTTAAGATTGGTAAAACCACAAGCCTAGGTGGAGACACCAAGAGTTTCTAAACGTCAGGTATTTTCCATTGTTGAGTCATCCCATCGTAGATATAAGTTAAGGACCACTCAGTATGAAACCGCAGAGAAAGTGTTAAAAAATGGATGTTTAGTTATACAGTTGTTTGTAGATTGCAGATCAAGATTGTGTTGCGCTCTAGTGGTTGTATAATTATTTGTAGTACCAGAAGTATTCACTCATCTTGTAAACAACTAGTGATCTCTTGGTGTTGTGCAGTGAGCCAGCTGAGCAGTCTGATGCTAAATGGAGGTCTGGGGATTGGTGGAGCTCCTGGGCTCAATCTCAGCCTTAACCTCAACTCCCCGATGGTAGGCACCAACCAATCACTCACTTCCCAATTGCTGGACCAGATCAAAATCATGCTGCGCTCTAGTGGTTGCTCAGAACACGTTACCGCTGAGATCTCCACGGCCATGGCCACTCTCGCCAAGTAAGTCATATCAGTATTTTAGGTATAACTTTTATTCTTTATTGGAGGAATGCACATGGACTCTTCAATGTTATATTTAATACCAGATTGCTCATAGCTTTTTTACTATAAAAAAGATAGATTAATAATCCAGGTTTATATTGATTTTTTTTATTGTGACAGGAATTTGTTTTAAGTGTTCTGACAAGAAATTATTTCTAAATGGTTAAAATGTTGCTTGCATAATAATAAATTCTCCTTGAAAATGAGTACACACCCATAGCATTCTGTGAAACAGTCTCACAATGAAACTTGACTACGTATTTCTACTGCTGTCTACTGGACAGCAGAGCATTGAACCGGTTGCTATTCCTATCCATCATATATTTAATAATCCCGGTTGGCAAAACTGCATAAAATATTACTTTTTCTATATGTGGAGCCGGATAATGATTGTTGTTTTGACAATCACGATGAGGACATTCACAGCTGTAGTCTATGTAGAGTAAAATGGCATGTTTGCATAGCAGTGAAAGCTAAGTATTTTTGATATAGATCATTTTGAATAAAATACTTTTTCTTAAAATATTGTTCCAAGGTGACATACTATAATTATATATTTTACTTGAACCAGACGGAGACTGTAGTGAAACCTTGAGTTCTGAGAAAAAAATCAATCCTCTCATAGGTCCTTAGGCCTTACTAATGAGATGTAACTCGTACAAAAACGTCAGTCCAAAGGAAAAATATGGTATTGTAGATACTACGGGTGTCAAAAGTGTTAACATTGCTATCAAAGCTATAAAATACAAAATATTAATATGGAAAAAATTTGCTCTGTTAACTAAAATGTGATACTTTGATGCAGATATGGTATACTGGGCATGGGCCTGGGCCTAGGAGCTGGAGGTCTGGGAACTGGCAGTTATTTAGGAGTCAGCCCCATGGATGCAACCCCTGCCCAAGCCAATGGGGGCACCGGAGTGTTTGGCCCAATTGGCACCTCAACCCCTACTCGGCCATCTTTAGATTTGGCATTCGACCCGTTCCGACATCCAACCCCTGCCTCACCTCCTGGTGCCTCAGCACTGAACAACAACTCCTTCGGCCTTGGGGCAGTAAAGTCCGAAGTAGACAACAAAGAAGCCAAGAAGCTGGACATGGAGATTGCTGAGGTGATAGTCGGGGCAATCCTGGGGCCCGGGGGAAGATCTCTTGTGGAAATACAGGCACTGAGCGGTGCGAGTATCCAGATTTCCAAGAAAGGCACGTTTGCGCCAGGCACCAGGAACAGAGTCGTGTCTATAACCGGGTCACCAGGTGCGATTGCCGCTGCGCAGATTCTCATTGAGCAGCGGATTAATGAAGAGGAGGTGAAACGCAACCGGCAGAACCCGCTGGGGTTGCTGCAGTAGTTTTCTAGTCACCATATTACACAAAATGTCTCATTCGTTAAGTTTTCAACACATTTGAAAGTATTCATTTAACTCTGTTAATTAATAATAGTAGGCTCAAATATTGCAAGTATTTGACTGGGAAGTTATGCAATTTGAAATTTTATCAGAAACATTGTAAACTACGGTATTAAGGTGTACTGATCTCACCCATCACATCACGTTAAGAGTTGTGTAAGATTTGTTAAAGGGTGTAGTTTTGTTATTGATACGGATCAGTTATAACGACTGAGCGTTTGTCAAGTTATGTTATTCATATCATTATAATAGTGAACTTTGTAGTTTGTCACTATTTTATCATGTTTTATTAAACTGATGTTACCATCTGCATAATTATGTTATTCCACAAGTTGATAGTTTATTGATAGTGTTATGTATTTTCATATTATTTTATATTATGAAATTCTAATGTTATTTTGCATTGTTAACTTATGTCCACCTTAATCAAGTGGCAAAAGATATTATAATATCTTGCTTAGTCCTTAACAGATGTTTTAAAATTTTAAGACTCGGTTGTTATTGTTTTATCTGTAGGTTTGTCAGCATGTATTAGCATTATTGTCATTTTTGTATTTAAAGACATTTAATCTCACAACCGACTTTAGATCATTTGACATTAGATGCTTCTGTAGGAATATGTGAATATAGTTAAAGCCAAGCATTACCTTGTATATAATTTGGTATCCTTAAGTTTTTTCAGTTACTCTTGTCAGTTCAATCTTACTTAAACTTTATTGCAAGACTTAAATTTAATTGACTTTTTCAACTTTATAAATTATTTGTGTTTCTTGTTTACAGAAAATACATAACAGAGCGATCTACTTAGCCATTCTTTTCATTTTAGTTTATGCTTACAAGAGTGTTTCATTAGCACCCGAAAGAATCTTTGAATTTTTCAAAGTGAAATATAATCCCACCAGTTAAAGATTAATCAGTTAGTGGATAATCAAAATATGTTATAGGGACTATGCATGGACACAATGTTAAATGTTTGGGTGTGTAGGGTAGATTGGGTGTTGTTCCTATAGTACCTGCTCCTTGTAACGTTAGCCATCATCTGCATTACATACATTTGTTTCATCTCTTTTCAACATTTCACTGATTTGAACTGAAGTTTATACTGCATGAAATACTAAATATCCACATCTGTTTAACTACGACCTGATAGTAGTAGGAAAGCTAAATTCACTTTAGCTTCCTGAAGTGAATGTAATACTGATTGCAATATTGAATAGGTTTCTTGATCCTTGTAGGACAGTCGGATGTTTGTGAACTTAACATGATATAGTGGCGAATGAAAAACTGTTTATTGGACTATTTCCTAAGTAAAATAAAATTATATGTTAAAGTTGCAAATATGTTACAGTCACTAATATACAAGTACTGGAAAATTAACTCAAATGTAATAAAAGCTGTGTGTTCTTGTCTGCCCAGTCATGCTACTCTGTTATCTGGCTCTTATTGATGTCTGGATGCAGGAGGTGGCTGTCACTCTAGGAGTAAAAGATGTACTAGATTCTCCTGGACATGTTGAGAAGTCTCCTTGTACGTTGCATTAAACTGATAATTAATGGTTTCTCAACTCAGCTGTATAACGGATAAGGTCGAATAAGCCAAGTGGTTTTTCACCCTTATCCGATACAATCCGATTCCAGTAGTTCCTATTTTGTGTGAATGATTATAATCAGTTACTCAGATCTCGTTCAATGGAGAACTAAACAAAACAGTTGCTCGTGTAATAATTTGCATATAGTTTTTAATATTGTTTACTGAAACTTTTAAATTTGCTTTTTGTTAACAAATGTGTGAGATGAGAAAAACCTCTTTTTGCTGAGGAAAACAGGAAGCACTTTTTCACTCCCTGTTTGAAGAGAATAAAATGATGCATTTTTTACTTTGGGATTGGCGTTATTTTGTGGCAAACTTTAACACAGAGCTAGAAACATTTTTTTCTAAATCATTTGTAAGATGCAATTAGACCAATTTTAATTTTAGTACTTCTTATGGTATAAATTTTTTCAATTCCTTGCAAAAGAATACATATAAAAAGTATTATATAATATTTTATATAGTTCTTCCAATATTTCTTTAGAGAAAGTAAAGTTATTTAAACAAATATCATGTACTTTGTATAAAAACCTAATCTTGTTTCTAATCCTCGTAATGTTGGAGTTAAATAAATGTGGATTGCTAGTGGGTCGTGTGCTAGTGCCTTACACGCATCAGCGGGTCTGGTGCGCTCACAGTGGCATCAATCATCGAGTGCTCCAACCCAACGTGCTCAATACAATATTGTTGGTTTGGACCACGCACACCGAAATTCATCCCATAATTATCTGTAAATGAGGTTGCAAGTGATATATAACAGAACATGTATTTTAGCCATAGAAAAGTGTAAAGTGTCTTTGTTAACTTCCAATCTTAACAATACAAAATATAAACCAGTTCAATAAATGAAATGATGAAATAATGTTAAACCGAAAATAACGCCGTTTTGGGTTTTGGTACTGTGATTAAAATAGTTTGTCTTGGTGTTTGTGTCCGGGTATTTTGGTGTTTTAATTTTTGAATCTTATCTGTCGTGCACCAGCCACCATTATGTACTCTGTATGTAGTAGACATGGATGGTGTATGGTCAACTTTCTGTAAAAAAAGTGGATGTAAATGTGAAGGTCAACAGATTGCCACAATATGATCTGATTTAAATATGTCATTAAAAGATAATTTATTTCCTATTCTGTTTATGATCTGTTATGATAAGTGTTATCGTGAACAATAGCTCCCTGAGTTTTTGTGTTGACACTTTGTATATTTTCCCAAAATTATAGTTATCTTTATTGACTTTGGTATTATTCTGTGATACAATTGGGCCTATCTAGTTGGGTTGCTTAGTTACCGCACAGATGTTGGCCTAGTTGTTATTATTATATATATATAAATATATATAGTTGTTGATGTTGTTGTTCCTATTAAAGTCGTAGTTAGTCAATCTCATTCATCTGCCATATGTGATATTGTTGTGTCTCTTCAATATTATTGTTAAAAGTTACCACTGTCAAAACAAATTGTTGTGCTATTAATAATATAATATATATATAACTATTTTTGTCATGATTATTCATAGGGTTTAATGACAATAGATTACCATTATCTTATTGGCTGTTGTTATCGCATATTACAACATAGTTTTACCAGTTCTGCGTGTCGTTGTCGTTGTCCCCATCAATTATGAGGTGACCATGTTCCAATGGTAAACTCAAGAATAAAGTTCTATTGTAATAGTTATATTGGTTCAGAGTAGTTTTAAAAGATGATTTGAGTGATAAAGGCAAGTGCAAATAATATTAATTATAGTTTGGGATTTCATATTAAGGTATTAACTGTGAAAGTACTTAAAAAATATAATGTAATGTAGAAAATGTGTTTGCTTAAAACTAAGGAAATATTTAATATTAAATCTTGAAAATTGTTTATGGTGTCAAAAAAACCGAGTTATATCCTGTATTCTGTAAACTTGGTACTTTCTCGTCATTGTGGTGAATCTTTAATTTCATGTTTTTGGTATCTTTTAAAATTTTATTATTATGATACAGCCCAAATCAATATACCTGCAATAGCATCTTACACTCTGAAAGCAAGATCGGAGCTGGCCACCACAGAATTAATTGTTATATCTTTTGAAATAATTTCAAATGATTTTAATGTTTTAGTTGTTTAAAAGTTATGCAAACAGTATTAAAAGTAGGGATTGGTAAATGTTAAAAATATATATAAATATACATTTATTGAAACTAGTTTGTTTGCATTTTGCTTAAAATTTAATTTAAGTTTGAATATATTTCAAATAAGTGTTTAAACTAATTGTTTAAACACATGTGCAATATACCTGGAAGTTAAATTGCTAGACCATAATAATTTACAGAACCTATTATCCAGATTTGTAATATAAAACTCCAAAGGCCTTTTTAGTGTTATGAATAGTATTAGTTAAAAATGAAATTGTCTATAGAACATCCTCTGAATTAAAAACAGTTAATAAATGGGTTCTCTTCTGACAAATCACATATTAGTAATTAAAAAGATTAACCAAAAAATTACTTTCCATCCCCCCCTCTCTAAAAAAAGAAGTTAAAAATGGTCTCCCTGATATGAGGGTTTGTGATATCAGTGGTAGAAATTGACCCATATACCAATTGTGCCATATACTGAAGACTTGGGTAGATCATAATGCCTTTATTTATATTACTTGCCAGCTAGAGTGTTGGGTTAGTGAGGTTTGAATGAAAGGCAGAAAGGTCATACATAAGTTTCATAAAAAATCTCATTAAATTATTTATACTGCGCTTGAATCGTGCGGTGATTTGTGGTCAAAACAAAGCATTCCTTACTTACTATAACTGACAATTTCTATTTAACGTTTATTTCTGAGCAATATAATATTTATTGTATAAAGAACTAATTTTAGAAATAAGTATTGTTACCTTACATTTTACTGTCAAAACTGTATCCTTGCATACATTTTGAATCTTTTGGTGTCATGATTAAAATCATACTAAATAACCTTTTCCTGTAGTTTACTATTTATAAATAATTGTTTAAAAGTTTATTGAAGTTCAACATTTAGTTGGTATTATTTTAAGTATTACATTTTGTGTATGTAAAATCTTTTTCAATGTAAAAATATAATCATGGTTATTTAGTTTTATAATTGATGTTCTTATACAGTAAGTACAGCTCTGAAATATTTCTAAATGAAATATTAATATTTTAACTGAACTCACCTAGCAAATAGAGTAGCCTAATTATTTTCTTTTGTTTTTATTGAAGTAATTATCATATCCTAGAACCACACAGGTAAAATAATACAGCGCACATTTTTGCAGTCATGCTGTTTCCTAACTTACTATCAGTTATTTATTCTATGTGGACCTTAAGTTTTCTAAAATATTGTTTTTCCTTTGGCAGACAGTAGTTAGTTCATCTAAATCTGGTTGTGGTTTACCCTTATCAATTCCTGACAAGGCCGTCTTCCAAGCGTTGAATTTGAAAGCCATAACAAATTATCTTGATATTCAACTTGTAAATTATTTTCTTCAGTTCATTAACACTTTCTCAGGCTTATTTAGTTGTTAACTCATGATCGATTAATATTTTATAACTTTAAATTAAGTAAAATGAACAATTGTAGTTTTTCCAAAATATAAATTTGTAATGGTTTTTTAACATAAATATAAAACAATGTCTTCAATATTTTTTAATTGGTTGGTTATTATTCTTTTTAACAGAAACAATTCAAAATCCTCTTGTAAAATAACTATAACGTTGTTTGCCAAGTTTACTGTACTTTTCTATTAAAATGATTTCTTAATTAATTGTTTGCAGTTTAAACATTGTGATTATTTATTTAAGTTAATAAGTTTGTCAGTACTGGATATGTTATGTATAATTATATGTATGTATAGAATTACTAAAATGTGTATTATATCAGTAACTAACCATATAAATCATCATAATATCATATTGCTAAGTAAATATTGCAGTTTCCACTACTTAAGTAGTTTTAAGAAAAATTACATTTAGGCAAACCTTATTCCATACATAATTATCCACAGTAAATACTGAACAAAATTGAACATAGTTTTGTCATATACATAAAACGATCATCTAAGATTCACACAATTAAAAATCACTACTGTACATAGTATATTAAATTATAGGGAGTTATGCAATCGTTATTTCATGCTTCAAAACAATTAAGTATTTAAAACTCTTAGGGGTTCACCTTGAAGTGGGCAGGTGTTTTAAAATAATCTAACAATATTAATAACATAAATACCTTTGTATATAATCTTTTTTTATTGTTAGTATTAACAAAATGTAAATTATGTTTTGTTAATGTTTAAAAATAGATTGTGGCTGTGAGTTCACCACCATTATGTAATCATACACTGTTTTTACGTCATTTTTCACGAAAGTCAATCGCTTTATGTTCACAAAAACTGACAAAAGTGCCCAGTTGTCCATTTTTAATTCAAAATTTGAGTATCAAAGAACATTTATTTGTTAAAATCTTGTAGACAATATTTGTTAAAATAATTTACTTTCTCATCATAAATAACTTTATTGGACCTTTTGTAGTAATAATGTTTATATCAGTTTAACAATTTCATGGTTTATTACAATGAATAAACGTTGTTCAATGGACAACATGACTTTTACAACCATCCACATAACATTGTTTAGTATATCAGACACAATGGACTTATCATACATTATTTTTTAGAAGACACTAGAGTTGTTTTAGAAGCATGGCTCCATTCTCAGATCTTTCACTGTGGTTATAAATTTTATTACTGTTTGTAAAATGCAATGTTATTAATTTAGTGATAATGTAATAATTCCTTATCGGGCTGTGTTCAAGTAGAACGGTGGAGCGATCGTTGGAGTACCAGAGTCGGGAGTAACTGAAGAGAGTTGTTGTAGTGTTAGTTTCAAGTAGCCTGTCCATAATTTAAAAATTAAAAAATTTTTTTTTACTCAAGTGGTACAAGGATTTAAATTAAAAATGGGTGTGTACTTAAGAAACAGAAATGAAATCTTTGATTAAGTTAATGTGTGTACGTTAAATCTCTTGTGTGAAGGGAGGAATGGGAGTATTATGCCCTAGTGAATTATTACAAATTATGTAACGTGTTTGTAATTCACCTAACCATTAAGATAGGCTGCCCGGTCTACTTATGTTTGTCAATCGTTATCAAATAAATTTTGGGGTCATACTCTGTTGTTTTTATAACCTTATCAACCCATAATTTATAATTAAATGCCTGAAAGGTTTTTAAATAAAAAATTTAACATGTGTTTTTGAAAAGTTGTAAAAACTTTCTTTTTGTAAAAAATGTTATTGTAACATTCAATTTATATTTTATTGTGTTGAGCTTATGTACTATTGTTAAATAATATTGTAATAATTGTTTAACTCTTTTCGAACGGATCGCAGGTACTGCACAGCTGGCATACCATGTCTCATTTCACTTGACTAATTTGGATGGTTCTACTGACTCTACATTGTACTGTTACCTCTCAGGAACAGTTTGCAATATTTGAAACAATATTGCAGCATTTTTTTCACAGTACATTATTTACTAGTTTATTGACAAAAATTCCAGCTGAGTGAATTGTGTGCAGATGTAAACAAACTATTCGAGCCACTGTGAATCGGGTCCTTTGTAATGTTATTGTTGTTTTCATCATTAAACAAGTTTGTTTTAGTGTTTAACCCTCCGAGCGTCCATCATATTTCCCTAAACGTCCACCTGTTTTTGTAACTTGCAGTCTTTTTTTGCACAATTCATAAAAAATCTTAAGAATGGTTTAAATATAGTGTATTATACATCATCTTTCTTGGAAAGAATCACAGAATATTATACAAGAACAAAAATCTTTAAAAAAATTTTCTTTTTGCCTGAGAAAGGGGAAAAAAAGTATTTAAAAAAATATTTTTTTAAATATAAAAGTATCCACATGTTATTGTTATATTACCTCTACAACAATTTCATAATAGGCAAATTACAGCAAATTTAGTCATGAACACATAAATATACAGGGTTATAGGGTACTGTGAATATATTCATAATGTTACATCATAATATATTCACAACAACACACTGAACAATCACGCGAGCCACGTCCCACCCGAAATAACAGCTGGTATAAACTACGTACACTAGCATCTGGTACAGACCAAGAGGTATGCAAAGACCACTAAATGTAAAGAACAATTCACAGGCTTTTGTTATATGTAATTTAGAACAATATTACACGAATAATAGCACGGGTTTGAATTAATTTAATCAGCAAGTGCCCGCCGTCTTAAAATAAGACGGCGACGTTCAGAGAAAGGTGCCGTCGACTTAAAACAAGTCGGCCGACACTCTGAGGGTTAATCTATTGTAAATTTGAGGGTAAAGTGCAATTCAATAATATAATCAGTTTTAGACCTCATTTTCACAAGAAAATACTTTTATTAATTTGGATTGAGTTGCTAGGTAATAGTGTTTGAAACAAAGCATGATTTATTCATTTAGTAGTATTTATTTTTCTGATGGCTGCAAGTACAAGTGGATTACAAATTAATGATATTAGTGATATACTAGATGACGGTTTAATATCCAGTGGTGAAAAGATCAATCTCCTCCTCCACCTGGTCTAGGCGTAGGTAGCCCTAACAATAATGATTTGTATGAATTTGATTTTTTTACAGTTTATTGTAGTTAAAATAATATTACAATACAAAAGAAGTAAGTTACGATACACATATTCAACAAAACAAATATGATTTGATGCACCGATAATTTGAAAATATACATTTAACGGGATTTTGATTTAAAAACAACAAAATATTTGTTTTAAGTATTAAATTTTATAATGCTTATTTTATTTTTGTGGTGGTACTTTATAGTAAAAATATAATAGTGCAACAAAGCTATTGTTTTATACCTTATTTTACTCTGCATTTATAGCTTAATCATAAAAAAAACCATGCATTACCCTTTTTTTTTTAATAAAAAGTGTTCAAAAATACAACTCTACTTTAACTGAAAATTTAAATAACTTTTCTGTCTGATAATAATTTAATACTGGCGACCATGGCTTCAGTGTGTTGGGTAAGCTTTATTAAATATCAGTTTATCAGTCTCTCAAAATGGATTTAAAATTCATTAAAACAATTATTAACATACACACACACACACACACATATATATACATGATAAATGAAGTATGTCAAAATCAGCTAATAATTACCAAATAATAGATACTTAACAGTGGGGTTGACCAAAGTTTTGGTTTAACAGAGTGTTAAGTTTATAAAGTTGAGCATTATGAATCAACAAAGACCTTAAGTTGCCCAGCAATTTAGTTGTGGGTAGAGGTTGCGAACCAGTTTGTTATATAACCTATTGACCGAAGAGGGCGGCTCCACAGCGAGATCAAAATGTTGCAAGAATTTCATAAGACATAACAACATCCACAAACAACTCAGCACCTATAATTCCCCAAAGGAACTAGATACTCATCTTTAATTTGGTATGAACTGGAAGACTGATGATTGGCCAGGTTAATTTTGTTTAGGGTCTTGGTGGGGTAGCACCATTTTATGAATTGTACTGCAGTTAAAAAATTATGCCAATTATTGCGTGAAGGACAAATCAGTGTTTATGATCCAAAGGGAAGTGGCTTTATGTGTTTAGCGATGACCTTGTCAAACAAATCAATCATAAAGTTTAAAAAAATGAAGGTTTCATAATCATAAATCTTTCACAACATTTATGTAGATATCAAGAACTTTAGTGTATACAATTTTCACCAAGAAACTTTGCTCAGTGTGTTCCTATTTTTGTTTTTTTTAACTACCTGATATCCTATAAAGAAGAAATTTTATGCACATATGTCTTACGCTCTCAGCAGACAAAATATGATTTTGATTAATGCCAACAACCCTTAGGGGTTGAAATACGTAGAATTGCAATCACAAAAAGAATCATATTATTGATTTTATACTAGTTGATATCCTATAAAGATAAAATTTGACAAGTGTGTATTATGCTCTCAACAGACAAGTGAAGGAAGACTTTTCATTATTTAAGATCAGTCACTTATAGTGATTGAATGGGCTGCAGCCCCTAGCTGACCTATATTATTGTTTTTCAAATTCCTAATATCTTAGAAACATAAAATTTGACCCACAAACATACACCTTAGCTATGATAAAACTAAAAACATTCTCATGAAAATCAACCACCCATAGGGGTTTAAATTAGGTTTCAATCCCTAATAGACATGAACTTATCTACCTGAATGGCTATCACTTTACTTACGTCATATTATGTTATACTCTCTTCCTTACATAGTATTTGACATGTTAAAAGGCATTTAATTTTAAAATAAATCTAAAATCCCGGCAATCCAATGCTTAGAGATTGGAACACAACTACCGGTAAAGATTGTAAAAACGCTATGAAAATTCAAATGTCATAAATATCCTGTTCTAAGTTTTAATTTATTTTCTATCATGTTCAGATCAAAATATGTCAATACTTTACAAATTATGGTGACAACTGAATCACATATGTAAGGTTTTTTTAGTTTGGTTTAGTTTAAGATTAAGGTTGTGACATATTTTGAGCAAGGGTTGCTGTGAGAGGATTTAATAATAGGTTAGATTGGCAGTACAAATACCCTCAAATGAACCAACACATTTATTTGTCACAACATTTCATTAAATTGATTAATTGATTGCGTCAATCGACATATTAAGCACAAATTTTAATATCTTAATACTTTGAAAACATGTTTGATATTAAATTATTCATTACAATTTATTTTAAATTTAATTCATTATAACATTTACTAGTAATTTTGTAGTGTTGCAATAATAATGAGTTCATGGACTAACATGAGAAACTTTCTTTAAAATAGCTAAACATTTACATAAAATTTACATTTTCGAAATTGTGAACATTTAAATAGATATGGAATTGAAAATGATTAATGAACCCTAAAATATAAAAAGTTCTTAAAATTACTTACATTTTATTTCACATCACACTTATTACGCCTAGAGATATTTTTCCGCACACGAACACAAACACTCCCGAACTTCACTTTTCGAATTCCCGGCCTCCACTTCCACCTCTCCTCAATGTTCTTCAGTTTTGATGTTCTTCTCCCGCCAGCTCATTGACCACGCCTCTGCCAAATCTCTCCATCATAATTGGTGAATAACAATTTTCCATATCCAGCATGGCTGTCCCTTACATTGTCGCACGGTTTTTACAAATAAGCATTTCCTGTTTGTTCACCATCGGCGTCTGGGCGGATGTGCGTATCTACTTACATCCGGAGGATGTTTGTCTCGAATTGCAATACGAGACTTCCTTTCCAGCAACTATCTGTACATCTATTCTATGAATTTTATATTACTAATAATTACATAAGTCTTACATTCCCCTGGCTTAATGACGATTCTACCTACGAATCGTACTTATAGTCTAATTAAGGTTATCCATTGGGTAGTCACGTTCATGTACTGTAGGCTTCAGAAATTTTATTTTGATGTTGTTAATGTGGATGAAGTAGAGGTCTATGAAAAGAAGTAGTGTTATTATAGAAGTCCAGGCTAATAAAATGTACAAAATGAGTTCCATGTTGTTTACTATGTTTTTGTCGTCGTGGCTTTAGCTGGAAGTGGTGTTGTCTTTGTAGATTGTGAAACAAAGCAGGTGAAATGCTCAGGTAGCTCGGAGAGTAGGTAGTGTTGTTGTGTTGAGAATGCTGTGTAGACATCTTCCTTGTTGTCTGCCAAGTCATGTATTTGGTGTTCTGTCGCATTGTCACAACACCATTCGAAGAAATCTCCGACGAACGTGAGCGATCTTCTGTTTTCTATCTGGTTGCTGTCTTTGGATGAATGGGAGGTGTTCTGCTACCATTTGTTGATGTATGAGGGTTTGTAATGTGGAAAGGTTGTTCTGTATCTTGAAATAGGTTTGGGAGTTGTTGAGGTTTTAGGGCAGAAATTTAGAGATGGTTCGTTTTTAGGTAAATTTTGCTGTGTGTTGAAAGGAATTTTGTATAATATAGGGATGGAACTGGTATAAGGTAGTGTCTGGGACATTGGAGTGAAGTACGCTCCTTTGAAGATTTGTACTAGAGGCTTATTGGGTTCTTCTATGTTGCGGGTTGATTGTGCTGGCAAAGGTGGTCAAAAGAGGCATGGCAAGTGCTGTCAGTAGTAGTAGTAGGAAGTGCTGTAAGGACTTCATCTGTCTCGTGGGTGGTCGGGACGGTTAGAGTGCTGTAGACTGGTGTCTTGTAGATTGGTGTCTTGTAGACTGGTTTCTCAGGTTTGTGGTTGGTTTTTTGGTGTCGAAATTCTAAAACTAAATATCTACAGGTTACATATACATTTCAGGTTAATATTTTATAATTAATACACATTTATGCCTAAGGTTTTTATTTACAGAAATCTTTTAATGACCTCTCGATGGTGTGTCGTATTTCCATAGGTCTATGTAATAATATTTACTAAGCATCTTGGTCTCTAGTGTTCTTAAATAAGGTTCGATATTATGTTAATTTTAACGATACTACGCACTTTTGTTTCTGAGGAATATGTAATGTCCCTTCTTTGTGCTTATTGTCCATAGTCATTATTATGATCATAATATATGTTGCCAAATGAAGGCTGTATAGTCTGTTTATGAGCACTATTGCCGTGCTAATACATGCTATTTAGATATATGTTACTTTCCTTCAATGTTAGATTAGCTATGTAATAATTAAACATGTTATATAAGTCATTTACATGTCATATATTGAAGTATTTGTTTATCCTAGGATTATATAATATAGAACATGTATGTCTCTTTCTTTGAGATGCATCTCAGGAAAAATTGAGTCCTTGTAGGGTATATTATGTTAACACTGCTATCTACTAACTTAAATAAATATGATATATGTAGTATACTTTATCATATTTTATATTCTTTATTACTAGACTATGTATACACGTATCCCTCAGGTAAGTATAATATGTACGTTGTGTCAAGTTAGAGTACGCTTTGTTATTGCAGTAAACGAGTACGTGGGAAACATTACTTGCATACTAAGCTGTCTGAACCACCAGGGCCCTTGGCGACCCAGACCGCTGGTACAAGGCAATGCCCCCTAGTCATAGTCACAACATAGTCGGTGTAGTATAGCGTGGGAAGTTAGTTGAGTTAGCAGAAAACTTATCTGCCTGGGAGACATACCAGAGTCACGGTCAAGTCTTACTAGCCAGTCTAAGTACGGTTACCGTGGGTTACAGGCTTCTGCTCGTGTCGTGTCGTGTGTGCTGTGTTAGTGTCCTGTGTATTGGGATTATCTATACCAATATCTTTGGTACGTGTAACCTATCACTTAATCACTAAATTTACAGTAAACCTCACATTAAAATACAAAGTTAGGCGTTTTAATTTTCTAAAAACTTTTATGTCTTTATTCTCTATCGTTTTCCGACACAACATCGAGATTTTTAATATACATTTTTATTTCTGTTAGACTTACTTCAGTGACTCTCAAGGTTATATAAACGTTATAATGAATCATTCAAACCGTAATCAAGTTAACCGGTCTCTCAACTCCTGGAGTATAATACCTATTCTTTAAAGCGATTCTTGCGTGACTATGTGGTAGCTTTTTAACCTCATATATTATGAAAGTATTGCGAAGATACTTTTCACTCTCTTCAAATTTTTCTACAAGGCAGTGAGTGCATAGTGATGTTCATGAGAAATATTGCATATATTATTCTTGAATATTTTATTATTGCTCAAGTCCCTTCATATTTGTTTTATATTCTCTTATAGAATAATTTCATTCTAGCAACATGTATTGGTTGTTCTGTTAACCTTCCCCTGTGGTAAATTTCTACTGCATATGTCACTTCGTTAATTTTTTCTTGACAACGAAAGGACCTCTAAATGGTGTTTGAAATTTACTATATTTTTTTGTGTGGTCTTTCGGGAAATGGACCAAGACTTCATCGCCGGGGTTTAAAATCCAAATGAGTTTTGTCACGGTCAAAGTATTTCTTTTGCGCTTCCTGGGCTTTTTTCATGATTTTCGGCATATCTTTGCGTATTTGCTCTAAAATTTTCTATATTTTCCAACACCATTTTTTCGGGATTAACCTGTAAATATATACAATCAGACGGTAAGTTAGCTTCGTAACCAAACATGAGGTAGTGCGGTGTGTAGCCTGTTGAAATGTTTACAGACGTGTTGTAGGCAAATGTAACTATTTGTACATATTTTGACCAAGTTTGGGGTTTTTCCACAACGTAATGAGATATTGCCTTTATTAGCGTGTGGTTGTATTTTTCAACCGCACCTTGTACTTGTGACATATAAGCAGCGCCTGGCCTTTGTTCAATCCCGAGTGCATTTAGTAACTGTGAAATTACAGAATTCATAAAGTGTGTTCCTCTGTCATGATTAATAATTCTAGGAAATCCAAATGTGCAGAATAGATTTAATAATTTTTGCGCTACCGTGTTCGCATCTGCATTTCTACAAGGGGTTGCAAATGCCATTCTAGTGCAGGCATCGGTTGCAACTAGGATATATTTTGTAACCATTACTTTGTGTAATATTACCTACAAAGTCTATTGTTATTCTGTCAAAGGGTTTTTATGGAGGGTGGAATAGGTTGTAAGTAGGCCGTAATTTTTGTTCGTTTTTGGCCTACGTAGTTGACATTCTTCACAAGATTTTGTATATTGGAGGATATCACGGTACATATTCGGCCAGTGATATCGTAATTTTATTTTTGAAGCTGTTTTGTAATGTGATAAGTGTCCACCGTGTAGGGGTTGTCATGGAATATTTTTAATATTTTCTTGTGTTTGTTTTTGGGGTATAGCCAATAAGTTTCTAGTTTCTTGTCCGTTGAAGGTTTTGAAATATAACAATCCATCTATTTCTTCGTAATTTCTTGAAGCCCGTCTGATTTTTTTATTTACCGCCTCAGGTGAGGTCATCGCAAGGCGTATTTGTTTTAAATAACTGTCTTGAGCTTGTAGTAGGGGGTAGATTTGTCTGTATTAAAGTATTGACAGTTAAACACACGTCCGTAAATTCTTCATCCAAAGGGTTGTTCTAAAGGATTTCTGCTTAAGGCGTCTGCTAACACGTTTGTAGCGCCACGTTTATGTTTTACTACAATGTCGTAGTCTGTTAATGACAGTGCTAATCTGTTTAATCTAGTGGAAGTGTGCTTAAAATTTTTATAAAACTGTAATGCGGCACAGTCCGTTTTATAAAACTGTTGTTTGTCTACCAAGCGTGAATTCTCTGAAGTAGTTCACAGCATAGGTTAGTGCTAGCATTTCACGTTCAGCATTACTGTAACGCATTTGGGTATTTGAATATTTTTTTGACATGTAATAAATTGGGTACATTCTATTATTTTCTTCATCTAACTGTACTAACGCTGCTCCGCATCCAATCAAACTGCTATCTACAATAAATGTGTGCTTCCCTGTTGTCCTTCCAATGTGATAGTAATGGTGGGTTTGTCAAAATTTGTTTGATTTTTATAAAAGCCTGTTCACATAGATCCGTCCATTTAAATGCCATGTTTTTATTTGAATCTTTTATTATCTCAGTAAGGGGTTGTGCTATTTTGGCATAATTTTGGATGAATCTGCGGAAGAAGAATCCTGAGCATCCTAAAAATTGTCTCACTTGCCTTACACAAGTTGGTCTTTTAAATTCGGTGATAGCTTCTACTGACTGTTTTTGGGGTAAAATGCCTTCTCCTGATACCTCGTGTCCTAAAATGTTTACACTTTTGTAGAGAAATTTACACTTTTTTGTATTTAGTTTCAAATTAGCTTTTTCTAGTTCTTCTAATATAGTTTCTAGATTATGTAAGTCATTTTCAAATGAGTCACCATAACAAATTAGGTCATCCACGTAACAGATGACTTTATTATAAAGGTGACGGTTTAATATCGCATTCAAGGCTTTACTAAATAATGTGGTTGAAGTTGAAAGTCCCATCGGCAGTCGGCAAAACTGTAGAAGTCTATCAGGTGTTTTTATGGCTAGGATGTGCCTATCTTCTTTCCTAACCTCCATGGAATAAAATGCATTTTTAAGGTCTAATTTTGTAAATGTGTGCGCTTTGTTCAAAGAGCTTAAAACCAGGTTTACTGAAGGAATGGGGTGGGCATCTGTTTTCAACTGTGCATTAACCTTCCTGAGATCAGCTACCATTCTGTCGCTTCCATCTTTATTTTTTCACTAAAAATACTGGGCTTGCATATTCTGTGTAATCCTGACATTCCTCTAATATTTTTGCTTGTACTAAATCGTCCAATAATTTGTTTAATTTTTCCCTTTCTGTTTTACTCTGCCTATACGGTGGTGAGTTTACAGGTTTCGTATTTGGTTTTAATTCGAGTTGAACAGGAGGTATGTTTGCAGGAGTTAAATCGATTACCTTTGTTGTAAATATGTGTCTGTATTTTTTGTAAAACGTCAAGGACTTGTTTGTGTTCTTGGAGGGTTAAATGTGGTGAGATATCAAATACTATGCCGTCCTTATCTGTCAATATTGTTTTTCCTGTGTCAGTTGTAGTGGTATGGTGTTCCAGGGTAGGCTGTGCTTCGAGAGTTGGGTAATGTATATGTCCTATCGTAGTATGTGCGGGTATCCTTTTTGGGAAATTTGATGCGTTATAAATATTTACAATTGTATCTGTACCATCTTCCCCTTCTGTAAGATATGCATGACATTTCTTTTTTATTCTTAGATTCCTATCTGTTTCGATGGCTGTTCGAGACTCTATACCTTTTAAAGAGCTAATCCTAATGTGCTGATGTGGTGCTATAATTATGTCTTGTGGGGCTGTTACCTCTGTTACTTGCTGTACTTCTAATTCCTGTGTGTTTTTAAAATTCTTGATGTCTAACTGCCACTGTTCATTCATAGGTATTATATGTTCAATCTGATATTTGGTAATTTTTATTGTTTTATTTTTATAGTTTAACTCCACGCAGTTCTGAAATAGGAATATGTTTCCTACCAATATAGGGCTGTTTAGATCAGGTGTCACATAAAACGTGTCTTCAAGTATTACTTTGCCAATTTTTATGGCGATCTTTGTTGAACCCAAAACTGTTAATGGTATACCGTTAGCCGATATCAACGAGGGTATGTTGCTAGTAATTTAATTTTGTTTCACAAACTAGGTCTGCTCTAATAATGTTTATGTTACATCCTGTATCTATAATGCAGGGTACTGGATGTCGAGGGTTTGTGGTCAAGGCTACGTCTATTGTTAGGGACCGGTATCTTCTTCTTGGTTTTATTTTCGCAATTAAATATGAGTTCATAAATATCCTCTAATAATAATGTTTTATTTTTCCTCGGTCTGTGTATCCTGTCTTGCGTTATTTCATGCATGTTAGTACAATCTATCATATTCTGTTTCTTCTGTTGCTCTATGTGATTTAAAATCTGTATAGTGTCTATGTCAATGGTTTCTTCCAATCCAGTATGTGTGTTTACCTCCCCCATACTACAATCTGGGTCCTGTTTTACGTGCGCTACCCCCTTTAATACGCTAGGTGTTGTCCTGTCGTGTGAAATTTTCTGAGACTGCAAGGTTTTTTGTAAAGCTGGGTTTATTTATATTTGTTGTCCCCGAGGGGTTTGGTTCGCTTAGGGTTGGGGTTGGATTGAACACAGATTGAAGTTTTATGGTGTGTATAGGCTTTTGCATAATAGGTTGTTCAATTTTCTTCCATCTTCTTTAAGGGTGGGAATTCTTGATTATAATCTATGGCTTTAAATATCACTTCTGAACTGGTCTTTCCAGGGGTTGATAGTGGTATTACTTTGGGGTTAGTTGGAGTAAATGTCATAGACCTTATACATTTGTAAGTTTGTCGATTCCTTTGGTTAAAAATCTGTAGTGTTATTTGTTTTCGCTTTTAGTAAGGGGGAAGTTCGGTAAGGGTTAGTATAACCTCCCCCTATTTCCCGTTTTTTTGTTGATTTTGTTTATAATAATTAGACTTGTAACATGATTCGATATTGTGGTTTGTTCGCTTGCAGTACCTGCAGAACAGCTCTTGTGTATTGTTGGTTTTAGGTGCCAAGCGGTTACTTTGGGGTTGAGAAGTTAATGAACGTTGCTTGAACCAACATTGTTCAGTATTATGGTTGTCTTTACGGCAAATAGTGCAATACCTATTTTGTCTAGCAGGTTGTATTTGGGAATGGTTTTGTCTTCTCCTATCACTGAAAGTAACGTGTTTAATCATAGGTGGCCTTTGGGTTTGTTTGGGGTAGTTTGGGCTTTCCATATGTCTATTCTGGGGAGGACTAGGTGTTCTATTATATCTTGGCTTATATTTTGAGTTTTCATACGGGGATGGAGACCTTTCGTACCTGTGGTTATGATTTGAAAATTTGGTTTTTTAGTTAGGGTAGCTACTAAATTGGTTAGGGTGTTAACTTCTGTTTTGTAGTTTATGGATGATGTTTTGTTCATATAAGGGTGTACTATAGGGTCTGTTTGCTGCAACCCTATTGTATCTTTCTTTGTTTTTCATTTGTGTTAGAACTAGCTGTTCTGTAATTTTTAAATTAGTCTCTAGATCACTTAAGGTGTCGTTTTTCAGGCCTATAACTCGTTCACAGATTTCTGGTTTTAGTCCCCGTATGATAAAATGTATAATTTGCTTGTCCTGTATTGTAGGGTCATATCTTCGGCATGTTGTTAATATATCTAAAAAATAGGTTAGTGTTGGCTCGTTCTCTCCCTGTATTTTGTGTTCTAAAATCATTTTGTAGACTCTGGGTTTGTGCTAATGGAGTGAAAGCCTCTATGAAACTTTTAGCAAGATGATCCCATTGTATAACTTCCCCTCGTTGTTTTTGCTTGTAGTATTTGAACCAAGTTAGTGCTGTGCTTGATAAATGGGCTGGGAATAAATTAACTTTAGTGTTGTCTATCCATCTGTTTGAAGCTGCTGCCACTAGGAATTTGTCTAAAAAATCTTGTGGATTTTCGCTCTGGAGACCTGTGTAAGTCCCAGCAGATATTAACGGTATGTTTTCCCCCATGGTTACTGTGTTCGTTCTGTCAGGTAGTGTGAGTGGCTCGTAATGTTGTGCTAAGGTTGGGGGTGCTTGTGTCTTGATGTCCGCCTCAGGGTTATGTACTATGTCGTATAAATTTGTTCTCTGCACTAGAAAATCCTCGATTGTAGCTAGATCCTTATAGTTTTCCCTGTCCTCTTCACTTAGGTGAGTTTTTCGTGTAGTTAAATTATTAAATATGGTTTTAATATTAGGGTGACTTGCGCTTATACGTGTTAAGTTCTTAAGTGCCGCTAGGATAGGTCTGAGGTCTGCTACAGTGTCTGTGTCTCTAGATAGAATTCCATTTTCATTTAATATTTTTATTATGTCACTTTTGGAAGTCCTATATGTGTCTAATGGTATTAAATCTTCATGTAGTATGGTTTCCATTTAATTATACATGTCCATTGACGTACCTCGTTAGTTTTACTTGGCGTTACTCTAATTACGGGTTTGAAAATATTTTTGAGTTATTGGAAATTTAATTTGTCTTTTAGGTAAATGAGTGATTTGTCACTGAAGTAGGCTATTTTAGTTAAATACTTTCTTATGAATATTATTTAGTTCTAATTTATACCTAGCCTATGAAACTATGTGCTTGCCCATGTGAGGAATTTGAATGCCAACCGAGTTTTAGCGCCTCCACCATGTAAGGTTTTTTAGTTTGGTTTAGTTTAAGATTAAGGTTGTGACATATTTTGAGCAAGGGTTGCTGTGAGAGGATTTAATAATAGGTTAGATTGGCAGTACAAATACCCTCAAATGAACCAACACATTTATTTGTCACAACATTTCATTAAATTGAATTATTGATTTGCGTCAATCGACATATTAAGCACAAATTTTAATATCTTAATACTTTGAAAACATGTTTGATATTAAATTATTCATTACAATTTATTTTAAATTTAATTCATTATAACATTTACTAGTAATTTTTGTAGTGTTGCAATAATAATGAGTTCATGGGACTAACATGAGAAACTTTCTTTAAAATAGCTAAACATTTACATAAATTTACATTTTCGAAATTGTGAACATTTAAATAGATATGGAATTGAAAATGATTAATGAACCCTAAAATATACTAAGTTCTTAAAATTACTTACATTTTATTTCACATCACACTTATTACGCCTAGAGATATTTTTCCGCACACGAACACAAACACTCCCGAACTTCACTTTTCGAATTCCCGGCCTCCACTTCCACCTCTCCTCAATGTTCTTCAGTTTTGATGTTCTTCTCCCGCCAGCTCATTGACCACGCCTCTGCCAAATCTCTCCATCATAATTGGTGAATAACAATTTTCCATATCAGCATGGCTGTCCCTTACATTGTCGCACGGTTTTTACAAATAAGCATTTCCTGTTTGTTCACCATCGGCGTCTGGGCGGATGTGCGTATCTACTTACATCCGGAGGATGTTTGTCTCGAATTGCAATACGAGACTTCCTTTCCAGCAACTATCTGTACATCTATTCTATGAATTTTATATTACTAATAATTACATAAGTCTTACACATACCATTACCCATATACATTTTTCTATGTAGAAGACCAATAGAGTTTAAATTTCAATACATAATTTATTCCAGTGGGGTGTAAAGGGAGTTGCTGCTCTTAAGATACATTTTTCACCTTAACATATTCTGTTTAAAGCAATCGTTTAAAATTTATAGTCATTTGTGTTCTCTTTCTTGACACTTGGATTATCTGTTACTGCCACTCCTTGCTCCACCTAGACCCTCCGCCACCGGCCATCACTCACATCAGTTATTCCAGTCTTTACCTGAGTAGCTTGGTCACTGTTTGCTTCACTTTGACCACTATATTCTTAAATTATTCAGTTTGCTGCTGCTGATCTTTATATATGTATTCTTCATGTAAGACAAGACAAACTCAACTATGGTACTATCGTAGAACAGAAGGGAAGAGCTAGAATTTGATCAAAGTAGACTTCCATATGTATATATTTTCTTGATCAGGGCAAGAAAAAACAACTCTCTGGTTTTTTTTTTGTTTAAAATTTATCATTTACGATGGCTGGTTTGGATTTTGAACATTTTACATTGATAAGCTTTAAGGATAGGACTCTATGTGTTAAGAATTGGAAACTACCCTTTTCTTCAGCTGTAAAAAAGATAATACTATGGATTTAACCCTTAACTGACATCATGTAATAAAGTAACACAACAAACATCATACGTCTGAGAGACACCATTATGTATTTTAGGCATAAATAATACACAAATGAACAAAAATCAAATTTAATTGCTTAGTATACTAAGAGAATACATTTTAAACGTGTTTCAAAATTATTTTATCTCCATTAGTAAATTAAAACAGATTGTTTTAAATAGTTATCAAGTGAGACGTATTTTAGGCAAAACTTATAAATATTTGCTATATAAACGTATATGCATATTATCGAATATCGTTATTATTATTATTTAAATGTAAATATTGGATCTATCATAGGATAAACCCTAAAGTGTGTGTAATAATCACATTAGCTATAAGGTTATAAGTAATTTTAAGGCATGAGTTTATTTCTCTTTGTTGAAGCACTTTCCACAAATCTATCTTTCTGGCACATTCTAGACAAATGGCTGCTCCGCACTGCTGGCAAGGGTATTTTGTTCTCCTTTTTAGTTGCGGGGGACAAGTGGAACATGTTTTTCGAACTTCAAAGAATTCTGGTACATCTCTAGGCTCATCTTCAATCTGCAGAATCCTCTTCATTGAAAGTGTCAGCTCACGCGGCAAATTTCTTACGGTTTCCATTCTGCGTACCATGTGAGGATGAGTCAAGCTGTTTGCTAAGCACTTCATGTACTCAAACCGACCCAATCTGCTAACATCTCTGTAGCATTGGTGAAGAATATAGCTATTTTACACCACATCCAACGTCAACAAGAGTAAAAAAAATCACTAAGGGCCAACGCCGGGTTCTTCGGCTTGTCGTGTAATTTGCACATTTTTGGTCTACTCCATCTACCCCACCCTTTGTCATGTTATAAAATGCGATTATTTCAGGCTTTCCTGAGCAATCGTCAGTAGCAGGTGCGTGGTGCATAGATGAAATCAAAATCACAGGCTTTTAGAATTTTTTTGGGACATATGAGAGTAGGGTCATGTCTTCCGTAAAAGCGTACAAGGATGAATTTACTACTCTTGATTTGTCAGGCTGAAATTGAGGTGGAATCTCAGCTTTGTTCTTTTTAAGAGTCCCAACATACGTGAGATCTCTTTTGAGAAGTTCCTTTACAATTTCTATAGAACTAAAACCAATTGTCAGCTGTAATATTCCAACGTGACCCTTCAATTGGTTTTGCCAATTTTACGACTGCTTGAGATGGAATAAGCAGTCTTTTTTTCTTCCTCAGATAAAGGACCTGCCATCACTTCCTTTCCCATCGTATATGTACCAATTATAAACATAATGGGTCCTAGCGTCAGTCAAGCATAAAAATTTTGATACCATATCGAGCCGGTTTTTTCGGCATGTACATTTTGAAACCACAACCACCACGAAAACGGAGCCAAACATTTCATCAACACACATCATTGGACCTGGAGAGTAAAACAAGCTGGGAATTTTCAATAAAACATCTTGAATATTTTTGACACAGCTGCTGACGGATCGTTCTTTTTTCTTTCATCACGGTCATCAGAGTTGTCAAACCGTAATGCCAACAGTAGAAATAAAAATCTATTCTTTGTCATTGTGCAACAAACGAAATATATCACGGCCCGTTCCATCAGTTGCAAACAGGACTGTCAATTGATTCGTTGCTGGACTTTAATATTGCGGTAAAAACGAACTAGACCAATTAATGCTTTTAACTCCATCATATCCAAATCAGACAAATATGAAAGAGATTTGGAATAATTACGTCTGAGTGAAGAGATCTTTCTGTTTGTCCATAACAGAACCTCCTCCAATAAGCCTTGACTGAACAAAAGACCCCATACCTTCTCAACAGATGGTTTGCTCCCTAATTGTTTTGCTCTTTGTTTTAGTCCAGGAAGTTGAACTATAATATTATGTCTTCTAGTTCGTACATTGACTGGTGGACTTTCTTTTCTCTATTTGAAGGGTTCCCGTTTTCCTACTTTTTTTCCAAAGAAAAAATTTGTTTGTTGTGGTGATTGAGCAATATACTCATTTAAATTCTCCTCCTCAAAATTTGCATTGCCCTCACTGTCACCAGCTTCCTGTTCTGACTCAGTCATGAGGGCTATCAATTTGATAGTCCGGATCTCGATCGCTGTCATAAGGATCAGGTTCTGAGCAGGATTGTCCAATACGTTAGATACCATATCTGCTAGATAAGCTATCGAATTCTTCACTACTAAGAGTTACTTTACTCACAACTGGTTTTCCATGTGATGGGCCAGGAGTAGGTAAGTCTTCAGAGTTCATTTTTACGGTTAGAATAAGATGACGGGCAAAAATTTACAAAAATATTAGGTTGGACACAATCACATAATTACAGTCTAAAACAGGAAAATATTGTCACACAGTAACCAACATACGTCTGTGAGATGGGAGGTGGACGAAAAATAGAGTCACTGAACAAACATCATACGTCTCTGGGACGGAACTCGGCAAACGATCGTCACTTGTGATACGCAATAAAACGGCCGATAAGAAAAACTATCTTAACCAAACAAAGGAATCCACTCGACTGGAAGGTAGACGGGCGGACAGCCCCCGAATATGAAGTGGAGGGGATATATGAAGATTTTTAGTTCTGCTTCTGTCTCCCAGACGTATGATGCCAGTTAAGGGTTAAGCAAACACATGTATGTGTATTGTGTTTCTACATACAGCATACATTTCTACATACAAAATTTCAATCCTCTAACAGTGTTATAAAGTTTGTAA
Source organism: Homalodisca vitripennis (assembly GCF_021130785.1). Taxonomy (NCBI): domain Eukaryota; kingdom Metazoa; phylum Arthropoda; class Insecta; order Hemiptera; family Cicadellidae; genus Homalodisca; species Homalodisca vitripennis. The sequence continues at coordinate 8,469 of NW_025781500.1, read as the reverse complement.
CACACAAGGTAGAAATATGCCACACCAAGTGTCACTTAACAGGCCACAATTTCATGTCTACAGCTAATTTCATGATCAAGATGTTATGCAGTCAAACAGAAAAGAAAATGTTTACAGCCTCCAGGCAGACAAAGTAGAAATCTTTCAGCCTACTGAGTGGTAGACTAATGATGCTCAGTTAAATCTCATGAATAGACTGTCGAACTCCTTCTCTATATAGAAATAAAGTTTCAAGCAAAATTTAAAGTCTATAGATGGAATCGTTTCTCAATCTAATCTCCGTATAGGCTCAGCCAAATCCGATAGCAGGACATACCCATCATCAAACACAACATTGCTTATGTAGGAATGTCATTACATGGAAAATTTCAAGTCCATAGGTTAATTCGTTCTTGAGATAATCAGTTGGACAGCAGACAAGAGGAATTTTGATAGCATCTGCAGTGATAAACTAAGCAAAATATACAAACATTTCAAAATTTTAGCTCAATTTATTCTCAAGCTATCACCTTGAGTTACTAGTAACGCTCAGCACAATGCCTTGGAAGGACGGTGCACCATTATTAAACTCTATCTCATCTGTATACAAATAAAACTCATACAATGAAAGTATCAAAAGGACAAGATAGAACATAACCAAAGTCTTGCTAACCAACTCACTAAATATCACAGTTAAAATGTTATATGAATAGCTGTCTGTTTACACATGTTCTATGATTACCTTGTTGCCATCAGGATTACCCTTGACCAATGTACAAATGTTCACTAACCATTAAATAGGTTAGTTTGTTCTCGAGATATCGTTTGGGCAGACAGGACAGAAATTAAGTTTTCCTAGCCCCTTGAGTAATAAATAGGCTTTTCTGATACTCAGCCCAATAACGACGGCAAATGTCCGAAACCCTGTTTTCCTCTTAACTATGGTGTGGGCAATAGAAAGAATTTGGATCAATAGTGCTCCTGCATGTGCAAAACTTAAAATATGAGCTAGTAGCAATGATTTTGTGAGAATTCTGATTCACCCAACTATGAAGACTTACATAATATGTACCTGATACATGCCCAACTTATTCATATATTTAGTGCTTTCACTAAAAAGGTACTGATTTCGATTTAGAAAACTATATATGAAGGCAAGGCAACTACCAGTGTGTGTGTGTGGGGGGGGGGGATTAAAAGGTTCACATATTGATATTTTTGATAATTTAGATCATCTGAATAATATATACTACACAGTTTAATTATATGTTATTTAGCATTAAATTCACTGTGTTTATTATTTCTCTCTTTAAGTTAAAACTTTTGGTTATGTATTTATTGCTTGTTATTTGAGTAACTAATATAATTCAATTCATTATTTTTGTTTTTTCATCACACACATATACATAGTGCTACATTTCTACAACTAGAAGTGTAGAAACTATAAAACTTCCCTAAAACAAAATCTCCTTTTCAATTTCATAGCTAAGCACCATTTCAAGTATTAAAGGAAATCATGGATACAAAATTAAATAAAATTCAGAAATTTTATTACATTTTTATATAAACACGTAACTAGACATTTAAAACTATACTTATACTATGCATATTATTCTAATAGGCCTATTTAAAGAATTTTTGTAAAGAGCATAATTTAATTGGCCATTTGTAAAACATTTATAAATTTTACACGTGTTTAAAAAAGAATTACTGTACAAGGTGTGTTCAAAAAGTAATAGGAAATTTTAAGTTTCACAGGTTTGGAGAGTGATTATTAAAAATTTTTTGTTATTACGTTGTTACTCATACTCCTGAAGTGTAATATTATTTCCAGCTGCTAATGTTAAACATGTTTTATAAATTCAGCAATATTCGTTTGTTAAAAAAATTGATTAAAAATTTGTATTACATTTTGTGTGGAAAATGAAATAAAATTTGGGAAATGTTAACAAAAGGCCTATGTTGAGGCTGCTGTGAGTAAAACATGGGTTTATGATTGGTATAAATGTTTCAACGACACAGTGAAGACATTGAAGATGACAAATGCTCTGGGCTCCAAAAGTGTACTAAATGGTTTATGAACGATCACCGTATTATGATCAAAGAAGTCGCTGATGATGTTGGCATATCAATACATTTTTTGAGTACAAAATGTGTAGCAGCAAAAATTGTTGAATTTTGAACAAAAACATATCCGTAAACAAAACAATTCAAAAATGTTGGAACAAAAAACAGTGACGGAAGGAAGTTGCTAAGGATCACTAAATGACGATGCAGAATTACTGAAACATGTTATAACAAATAACAAAACATTGGGGATCGTAAAAGACTCTACAAAGTGCAAGTCAAATGTGAAGGTTATGACTCACTGTGTTCTTCGATTTTAATGGCATAGTTCATCATGAATTCTTGCCAGAAGGTCAAACAGGCCAAAAAAAACCCTGCATAAGTGGCAAAACAATTCATGGCTTTTGCAGCATTTACAATACACCATCCTCACATTTCATTGCTTGTTCGTGAATTTATGGCCTAAAACAGTATTCAGGCCTCAGCCTCCATTCTACATACATGACTCCATGTTACTTTTTTTTATTCCTCTTAAAAAATAAAGAAGAACCAATTGTTTACAAACATAGATGATGCTGCTTCTTAAGTGCATTGCTGAAAGAGCTAAAGGATATCCCAAAGATCAAGTTTAAGAAGTGTTAGAAGAAGGATTGGAAGAAGCACTGACATAAGTGAACAATATTTAATAGGGACTATTTTGAAGAATGACAACATTAATGCTGACGAAATAAATATATATTTTCAAAAAATTAAAATTCCAGTTACTTTTTTGAACATACCTTGTATTCTGTTAATAAAATAAGTCAGTTCAAAAGAAGACAACAGTTGTATAGATTTATGATAGTATAAAAATGCACACTTAGTTTTATAGTGCAGCACAAAAACCAACAAAATCTTCAATGGAATAATTTTGTATTTAAAATTAGCAATCAATTTTAGTTCAAGGTTATTATTTTATTATTTCAATGCTGTTAAAGAACTAAACACTCACTGCACAACTTTATTGGCCATGAAGCAGTATGTTACAAGATTCACATTGTTTTATGTATACTGCACATGCAGGTTACCATTCATTATTGGACTATGTAAAATACATCTAAGGAAACACATTCATGCTGCAAAGTTGCAGAACAAACAAATTTTCTAGATCAGATAATGCTTCCAAAAAGTTGTGGTAAATTTCTAATAGGTAGTTAAAAAAGTTCAATAACGAAAGTGAAAGTTAGAAATAATAGTTGTATGGCCAGGACATGTCAAGTGATCAATCATTTTATCAAACGTTCCAGATCGACTTAATCTAATCAAAGACCTGACCCATACAAAGACTGAATTGTATGGGCATTGCATGTCACTGAAAAATGTTATGATAATGAGGTGGGACCTGGTTCTAGTACTAATGAAGTAATGAATGTTATTGCAATTAGTCAAAAATAAAATCTCAGCAGAAAGAGATGGAAGTGCAATATTTCTGGTCCATCCTATCTCATATATATTAGCTCTAAAATTTACTGTATTGTTAAAGTGAAAATTTAATGATGAAGTGTAAAGAATAGACTTTACAAAAATTTATATTATTTGATTATTTTTGTACAGTAGAATTTAATATTAACAAAACCATATCCAAAATGCAAAATAAATATTTTTAATTACAAAATTAAACACTTAATATCTAATTCATCGTGGAATGTTTTTATTTTATACAAATTTATAATTAAAACAATCTAAAACAAGATAAGCAATTTTCTTTATATTTACAATTACTTCTATATTATACATTACAATTACAAATATTGCTATCTATAAAAGATGGTACTTGAAATTTCAAATCAAGTTTCTTTCCTGACAAAAATTTTGTTTTAAAGCAAACTCTGCATTAGTCAGACTCCATTGTCAAAACTCCATTTCCTTTAAGAATAATTATAGGAATCCTTTAAACCATAGAGTAAAATTTTGAATGTGTATAAAAATAAGCATATAATACATTGTTACTCTATGGTTTTAACTTTAAATCAAGGCTGTTTTCACAGATCATTTTTGAGGAAATGATGTGATTGGGATAGGGCATTGGTTTTCAGATAAAAATTTGTACATCCTATCCAGAATTTCTTTCTTGTGAGAGTATATTTCATTTTTAACAGAGCTTATACTGGGAGCAACATTATTAAACCACCTGAGTATTTTTTTAGTCAATTATATTTAAACAACTTGGCCTACTTTTTGAGATCCCATTATAGAAAACGTCTAAGGTGCTCAGCACTTTTAGCATTAGAATAGGTAGTTACTGCAGGCAGGCCTAACTGTTGACTTCTCTAACCATTAATTTGAGCCCATATTACCACTAAATGCATTCATTGTGATCAGACAAGGAGAGCATTATCACATAGACAAGAACTAACTTCTGCCAGTGGAAAAGTAAAAGTAAGTTACCATTGTAACCACTAAACTTGGCGGGTGTAGTCAGAATAAATGTAAATATTTAAAACTTGACCCTGGAAGATTTCACTCTACTACTAAAATCTAAAAGTTCCTTACTCTACTAATTCTTTGTATAGTTACATATAAAAATGTCTTCAAATAAGAATAGTATACATAGAGGAATGTGTACATTACTAGATCACCAAGGACTTTTTACAGACAATATAACTTTTTTATCATGGCACTTTTTGTAAAGATTAGCTGTTGTGCCTCGCACATACTTTTTTATAAAAAAACATATTTTTCTTCACTATTACACTATCTTCATATTTTGTGCACATTTGTCTGTGTTATATAAATTAGTCTTGTAACAAATTCTTTTTCGAGAATCACACCTCACTGCACAATTTATACTTGTTTATAAATGAAGGAAAATATTTTGTGCACTATATATATTTGTTACATAATGATGTCAGCTTCGTTTCATTTAGTAGCCTCAGGAGGACAGTCGGGTTGGCTGGAAGGATGGGCGGCAAGGAAAGCTGGGTGGTTCTCCAACTCTCTGTCGATACGCAGGATGATTGGATATGGCCGCAGGTCCACACCAAATCTGTAAATTCATATTGGTTTTGAGCTAATAATAAACACTGTCCAAGCCTAGTCTATATATGTTTTTAACAGGATTGTAGATGCAAAATTTATATTTTCATTATTTTTAACTCTACAGCTGTATAAGTAATTAATATTGTCAGGCATATAATTAAGATTAAATACATGGATACACAAACAGTGTCTCTCAAACACATTACCAAAAGCTTTAATATATTATGTGCATACGATCAGTTTTTTAACGTGTGTTTGTGGTCCCATGTTGGCTGTGTCATATTGCTCCGAATCGGTGTTTAAATAATGATCAAACTTCCAATTCCTACGTCGATGTGTCTTATGCTGTGGAAATTGTCTGTAGTGTTGTTGGAAGTATACTGAGTGTTAGTGAAAGTACACGTTTATATGCCACTAGCACTAGGTCTATATTTATCTCAGGTTTTAAGTAGGTTTGAATGATAGTTCAAATTGAATATCACTGTATTGAAGGCTCTGATAAATATGGGTTATTTATATCAGGATAAAGTTCACAAATGTTCACTGGGTTCTCATCAATCACTTTGGTTTTAATAAATTTTGAAATGTAATATTCTTTGAGCTAAAGCTTATTTTCTTTACTTACCACACTTCTTCGCAGATGGGATAGTCAATGAAAAACAAAGCAAATTACTTTGATGTCAATTTATTTTGATGTGATACTAACTAATTGTACTCACTTTGCTTTGTTAATTTATTCACTAAAAACAATATCCCATCGGCCTGGTTATAACTTTTTAATGCACTATTGCACAATTCAGTATTGCATCACTACCAGGTGGATCTACAACGTCCTCCCTGCTTCAGCTCTAGAGACAGAAGAAAGATTCTCTCGCCAAAACCCTGCGTATCGGCTTCAAACAATGCTCATCCCCTCTCCCGTTCAAAATCAGCGTCTTCACGATTGAATATAATTTAATTCTTTTCTCTCCCGTTCAAATTAGCGTCTTCACGATTGAATATAATTTAATTCTTTTCTTATAATTATCGAATTCTATCACGTTCACTATAATTGATCAATTTAAGTCTTTCTATTTTCTTTTATTATTTTTCTATCGCTTTTTTATTTAAATTTTTTGCAACATGTGCTTTCTGATGTCATCAATACGCAAGTCATTTTATCCCACAATTGGCTTTTTTGCGTAATTTTATTTGGTACTTTTGTAAGTTTTTGAATTTTGGTTATGTTTAACTCATTTTAATTATTTGAATTCGTTCCCGTATAAAGTTTAACATATTTCTCCAATTATTAATTAAATAAATCTCAATTCCGATAACACGTGATTTACTTACGTCACAGTCTGCTAATTCCCCGCGAATATTTAAATGTCGTAATTTGACCTGTCACATATGGTGGTATAATGTATGGCAAATAAATGTGTCATGTTTTATTTTTACAGACTTTTCTCAACTCATTAAGTTCCTTTCAATCATGGTATATACAGGGTGTTAATAAAGTCTGCCATTTTGTACTGGATTAACCTTTTTAAGTGCTGTTTGCTATATTCATCTCTGCTAAACAATTCCTTTAAAAAGATGTAAATCTTGAGCTATACTTATGTTAATTTATTTTTTATAAACTTCTTGTAGACCATCCGTCCATTGGGTATGAAGTTACTACCTTAAAAACAAACATATTTTAAACAAAAACTAAGCTCAGTTTTTCTATCAAATGTACACTTTGAGGGAGTTGGTTTTATCTTAAGACTACACTTATGGTTTATTATTCTTGTTTTTGCTTATTTGCACAATATAGTATCCACATTTTGGGAAGTAGTTCTTGTATTCTTTCTGTTTTTAAAGCCAAAAAGAGGCATATATATATATACAGGGTGATTCAAAACTAAACGGCAATCTCCTCGGGAGCTTATTCTATAGCTAAAAACAAGTAAAAAAGTTCATATAACCATATGCCCGGAAACGCTTCGTTAGCGAGTTACGCCTAGCGAAAGATTTCGCCCGGATTTCAGAACCCTTGGTGAAGTCAGGCCATATAAAAATGGTAAAGGTAAGTTACAAAGATACAAATACGATTGTTTTTTATGTTTTTATATCTGACAACTTTATTAAAATTCGTCCCAGAGCTGTAAATGCAATACTTTCAGAGATATCTTACGTAAAACACAAGAATTGGTGCAAAGAAATAACACATTTTTTGTGTTTAACGTAAGATTACTTCCATAAATGTTAAATAAAGGTCATTTTTTTTCTTAAACAGATTTGTAGAACAATTTAATTCTGAAAAGATTCATGTGAATTACTTAGGAAAAAAATTAATAATAGGTATTGAAAATTTAGCTTTATTTTAAAATAAAAACAGACTGATTTAACTGACGTGATAATCGTCTGGTGCTTGTGGTTGGTGATAATTTCTACAGCATTTATTATTGCTTGTTCATTATTATAGTTCCTTGCGCTACGTTGACGACCAGTATCTATTCGCTTCGGTTTAAAGCTACCAGTTTCTCTAAGTCGTCTCTCCACAGCTTCAAATGTTTTGCGATCAGGTGTTCTTCGATGTGGAAAAGTATCACAATATTCCTGAACTGGCAGCTAAAACCATTCTTGTTAACTTTGCCGTAAATCAGTATCATGTCCGTATACTCTTCAAACGAATACATACCATTTACATTATCTGCCATTATTTACTAAGATTAATTACATACACTTTTATAAAAATATTTAATAAAATATTTTAAAAATAAATATTTAATAAAATATTTTAAAAATAAATATTTAATAAAATATTTTAAAAATAAATATTTAATAAAATATTTTAAAAATAAATATTTAATAAAATATTTTAAAAATAAATATTTAATAAAATATTTTAAAAATAAATATTTGATAAAATATTTTATACACTTGTATAAAATATTTCCAAATAATCACAGGATCTCACAAAATACAATCTTCACACGCCACAATACAAAAACCTCCATAAAGGTTATTCAAATATTACTTCATGAACTTAATTGTTGATCAGCTGATATTGCCAACCTTTGCAAAGAAAAATATGACGATTAAAAAGTGTTGAATAAATGATCAGCTGTTACTCACAACCTAAACATTAGTTAATTATTTTATTGCAGATAAGAATATGCATTTTTGTGCGTCTGTTTTATTTTAAAATAAAGCTAAATTTCAATACCTATTTATTAATTTTTTTCCTAAGTAATTCACATGAAATCTTTTCAGAATTAAATGTTCTACAAATCTGTTTAAGAAAAAAATGACCTTTATTTTAACATTTATGGAAGTAATCTTACGTTAAAACACAAAAATGTGTTATTTCTTTTGCACCAATTCTTGTGTTTTACGTAAGATATCTCTGAAAGTATTGCATTTACAGCTCTGGGACGAATT
>NW_025781499.1:0-41453 GCF_021130785.1 Homalodisca vitripennis | reverse complement strand
AAAAGATTTTTATAACAAATAACAGTACAATTCAGATAGGTGTCAACCTCTCAAAACATGTTTATATATTAAGATATTAAGATATCGTTGTTAAGACATTAGTCAAAGAATATCTATAACATGGTTTTTGTATAATCCATATTAACACTCTTGCCAGCTAAAGCAACTAGGTGACAGGTTTTTGTCTCTACCCAAATCTAGTTCTTGGGTAATTTATTTCATCCTAAAAGCTTTGGGCCTTCTCTATTTAATTAAAATTTGTACCTTTATCTTAGAATAAACCATAAAAAACACAATGCGAAATTTCGTTAAATTCACGAGTGTATACTGTATATAATTTCCCGTAATAGTGTTCTGAAAATGTTTTCGTAGGTTTCACCTCAAGACAGTTTGGGCTCAAATAACTAGACATTTTAGCAATTATTAAAAAAAGTTAGACAACTCAGTATCCACTTGGTTTTACAGCTTTAAAACCAGGACACACATGTATTTAAAGCTCTTGCTACAGTAAAGTGTTTAGCGAGTCGTTTTTTGGTATTTATAGTTTAAAGTTTAAATAACAGTATAAATTTTGGTGAGAAATAATTTTGTACATACTTGATCCCTTTCTGACGACTCAGAACAAATTATACATTCACGGTACCATCCTGAGGAGCCACTCATCAGAATAGGACAATCCTCAGAATTGGGTCGTTTGCGTATCTATATATATATATATATATATATATATTTTATATATATATATATATATATATATTATATATATATAATATATATATATATATATATATATATAACCAATTATTGAATCGGTTTCGTTTTAAGTATATGTGTGGAACAATAAAATTGAAGAATAACATTTTTAATCATTTAAACATTATGCTATATCAAGTTGTGCAGCTTTATTACACACATTTTCCTCAAGCTAATACATATTTTTTCAACAAATATAGATTTTAAGAAGTACTATTTTGTAGTGTAAAGGACAATCTCCACACAATGCGACTTAGAAAAATGGAAAATCACTAATGAAACAACACTAGACTGGATGGTAATAATAAATATGGGTTTTTAGTGGATTTTTTTCTTCAGTATCAGATGTAGTTGCCTTAGAGTGGTAGCGTGAGCTTTGAGAAGTTGTTGTAAATGAGAAAAAAAAATTATACATACTATTATAAACTGCTTTGAAATAAGTTGTGATATTGAAAAAGTATGTGTTTCTACATATTTATAACACAGGAATATAAAACAATCTATATTTTTCTTTTTAGTCAAAGTCAAAGTTGTTTTTCATTATTCGTACTTGAATTTTTAATAATTTATTTTCATACAATTAGGAAAATACTCGTATGAATCTAAGTATTTATTTTAAAGTCAGGAATGAGTAACAAGAGGTAAATTGAGAAAGGATATATGATTTCGGGAAATGTCTCCATAAAGGATTTATACTAAAAACTATTATAAAAAGGAATTTATAAAATTATTATTTAGTTTATGAAAACACAGTTTTTAATCATTATAATGCCAACGGGACATAAACTTTAGTAAACTTCCCACAGTATGATATTTATATGAAATGTGTATCGCTATTCATAGTTTTTTAGAGAATTCCATGATTCGTGTAAAATGAATCATAGGAAACATTTAATATGTCATCAGTTCGAATACAATATGACAATCATAAATCATTCGGGTATGTATATGAAAAAAACCATTATGTCCCCTCTGTCTCCAGGGTTTTTGAAGCATATTTTTATAAAATGTCCAAATTATATTCACCGGCTCTATACTGAATTATCAGTATAAAAATATCGTAGAAAATCATAAAATCATAACATAATTAGTAATGATTATTCGTAAACCAAAATCACTGTACATTCTATTTAGGTTTGACAACTATCAGGGATAAACTATTCCACTTATTAACACTATTGGAGCTACAATAATTAGGCAAAAATTATCGTTTATTTCTGTGTTTACACGTATAAAACAAATACAATTAATTGCACATTAAATAACAGTATATTACGTATGATAATTTTACACTTATTACTTATATATGTAAGGGTATTCTGATAACAAGAATCGGTAAATGATATTAGTAGCCCAGGGCGCAAGTGAAATTAACAACAGCCATAAAAAAGAAACAAATGAAACATAAACAACGGAGTATATATTATTAAAAGCTTACATCCATGGAAACAGCGAGTACAATTATTTCTAATTTTCGATAAATTCAAAAGTGTAGATTACAAAATTCTTTTAAGTCAAACTATGTTTGGTTTGGAAAAGCACATCCAAGAAAAAGTGCAATGGACAGGGTTTTTTAAGGACCGGGGCTTTTTTTCATAGCTCAGTTTAAACGTTCAAAATCGCTCAACACGCATGACGTCAGAAAACTCACCACCTGGAGTGCGAGGGCGAGGACTAGGATCAAGAACACGGCCTAACAGATGAGTACATTTAATTAGTTAAGAATCAAAGTTCCTGCTCTCACTGTTCTTATCAGTTGTTAACTGACAAATCAGTTTACGATAGAGTTTTAGCGGTTATTCATCACAGAAAAAAATCAGTAAAACTGTTCAAGTGCAAGTATAATGCGTTGTCAGTTAACAGGATTTTAATCTTTTTAATCAGAAATTTAAAATTGAATGTTTATTTCGTGAGGATTACAATAATCAACAATTAAACGTTAGTATACTTTGTAATACTGTATGTGTGGAATATAACAATTTTGAATTGATTAGTTTTAGGTTCTTATTTTAAAAGAGTAAATAGATTCAAAATGTTACAGTACATTAGTGACTCCATCTGAATTTGGGTAAAAATATTACTTTTTTTATTATTTCTAAACAACGCTTTATTTGATATTCAAGTGGCTGACTCTAATTAATTACAAATATATCAAAGCATTTTCTTAATGGATGTGGTGTTCCTCAATTAAAAGAGAGGATACATTAAAAAGCCTTTACGTCCTGTACGGATATGGTCAAAACCTTTTTAAGCGAAACATTGAGTATATATAACATCTCCTTATATTTAACCTTACTCTAATATGGTCTTTTATTTGAGAAATACCCACATGTATATTTAGATGTGTCACATTTAATTTTTTTTAGTTTAAAAATACAAAATTTCACTTTTGTAACTTGCATAATAAATACTAATGTGATAATGTTTTAAAGTACAGGTGGGTAATCAATGTCAACTATACAATAATTACGAATAGTCCATTAAGCCAGTGCGACAAACCTACTTGTGTTATGGCAGAGGGTTTTGATAACTTCATATTTTGTATGAACATATTTTACATGCTGTCAATGGTATACACGAGTTATTAACTGAAGGCAAATCACATCAGACAATTTAAAAATTATTTGAAATTATATTTATTCTTCAACTTTTCACCGATTTTTGTAATTATTTATGTTTTTTTTTTAATAACATGGTAAACTTGTTTACCAAATAACTATACAATTGCAGTTTGAGTACTGTAATGTAGAATACTTGAATTAAATAAAACAAAGCGAAAACATTAATCAAATCTACGAGGTTTTTTAGTTACAGATATACTAATTAACAATAAAATGTCATCGAATAGTGTCTGTTGATATTATATCCAAGCGATAATAATTTATCACATCAACCATATTCTAGAATAGTAAACATAATCGTATTATTTTTGTATTTTTGGATGTATGTGTTATGAATAATCAGATAACAAAACTCAACCTAATTTTATGTTATTAGTCGTAAACGTAAACAAGCAAATGAAGGTAAAAACTAAAATACAAATTCATAATTTAAACATACACAGCTGTCTATATATTTTTAAATTCATGGAAACCACAAAATACAGGTATTTCTTGACAAGGCCAGGGCATTTCATAGTTCAGCTTCATGTTCAAAGTTATTCAAACACGCAGGACGTGGAAAATCTACACCAAAAGTTCGATTGCAAAGACCAGGAACAGCACAAGGACTTAGAGATGAGTTACTTTAATTATTTATAAATCAAAGTTTATGCTCTCAATATTCGTCTTACCAAAAAGCAGTTTATATTCTAGTTTTTGCGATTATTAATCACAGCACAAACGGTTAAAAAGTGTACCAGTGTAATAATAAAATGTTAGAAATTAAAAGGATTTCATTAGTTTTTTAAGGAATTTTTACAATACGTTTTATTATTTGTTCGTGAACAGTCAATTATATATGTATAAATTTTTTCAACAAATAATAAGAACGTGTGATTTTGGGATTTTAATTCTTTCGGTACTCTAAGCCTACAAAAAGAATCCGTTTACAATGTACTACATTAAACTGCAATTTTTCTTTTAAGATCCATTCATACATATATTTAAAAAGTATAAAGATTACTAAGAGAATTATTTACTTTTGAATCTCTAAAGAGACTTTTCAAGCATTTTATAGTAGGTTACATATTTAAAATAAGTTAAAATTACTGAATCCTAGTAAACTGAGTCGGTTAATTGGGGCTGAAGTGAAACATTACTCAGTGTGAAGTCGGACTGAGTGAGTAATGAAGCGGAGAGAGCTGATGGGTTTTCTCGTGAAAAACATGCAGCTATTTTTAGTCATTTATTGCTTAGGAATATTTTAACAGTCTTTTTTTATACTAGAAAACGAAATATAAAACAACTCAAAAGCCTTGTATGCATTACACCACTAAAATATTAGCTTTATTTAGTAGGTAATGTCCATGATGTATTATGAAAAGAAACAAAAAAATGTAAAAAAGTCTGGCTGACCTTATAATATAATACAAATGTTCCCTTTTAGGAAACAAACTTTAGAAAATAAAACTACCAAAGTTACAGCTCTTAAAAATGTAATAATTATTTTCAGTTGAAATACTTTGATAATACACATTTAGCAGGGTGCTACTCGTTCATCACGTAAAACCCACATTTACTCCTGTTTCTTATTTTTTACTGTACATTGACACTTAAGCTGCAATCCTAAAGAGTATAAAAAATATAGTTAAAATGTAGGAGAAGACTTAACATTAGTTAAAGACTACAACTTGTGTTATAATGTATAATGTAGAGAAGTATTGTTGTACACTTAATGTTTATGATTAAGTATTGTTCACTGGTAAGCTGAATATGAACTGAAAGTTCTGTGATTTATTTGGGACACTCTCAGTTAGGAAATCTCATTTTGTGGCTATGATTTTTTAATTTTCAAGATACATAAATTGACCGAATACGTGGATTAGTTGGAGGATAGGGTACCCTCTTCTTGCTTATACTACTATTAGATTACGATTAAATATAGTACTATTAATAATAATTTATTGCAACTATACTTAAATATCATAATTACGGATTTAAATAATCTAAAAATATAACAACAATGTAGTTTATAATTTTAACATGAGAATGATGAGTTTATCTCCAGTTCACCTTCCTCATACGTGTAGCGTTTGAAATCTTATTCTCTTGCAGACTTCACTCCTGAAATCTGGAGTCCATGTTCGTCTGAAGGGACCCAAAAAATAACGGGGCGACGGAAAACGAAGAAGCTCAAAACAACCCCCTTGCAAAGTTTTTGACATCAGAGGCATCCAGATAAGTGCAATATAGGTTAGAAGAGGTATCCTCGTTTTTAATAAAAAATAATTAATAAATACGTAAAATGTCATATCGAAAACCGTACTTAAAGATAATATTTTGATCATACACAACATAATCAACTATTCTTTAAAATTTGATTTAAAATGGTTTGCAATGTTTTATTTTTAAAATGAAAGAAAATCATTTGGAGTTATTTTATAACTGTTGGTAACAAAGCGTATTATTTAGTTTTTTATTAATTTAAATAAGTAATCTTTCCCCCTAAAGGCAATGCCCAGGGGGGATTTTTACAAAGGAACCATTCCAAATTTCATTAAAATATGTCATAATAATTAAATTGTGACATATATAGTGTTTTAATGTTGTATGTTGTTCTCTAAAGAATGTACGTGTATAAAGTGATTAGATAAGTAGAGATTTATTTCTTATTAGTAGTATCCTTGACATAAAAAGGCAACAAAATATAAAAGAATGAGAAAACGCATACGAAATATATCAAACCGTTTCCAAACATTCATTATTTAATATCAATAGAAACAAAAAGGTTCTGATATTTTAATATTTTTGAGCATTAAATAATATTGCAGGTATGTTTAGTATTTCCAAAGTCAGATAATTACTACATGTAGTACAATGTGATGGTCAGTAGTTGGACGAGGACCATGAATTACAAAGCTGTTACTTCTGTTATTGAGTAATCAGAATTTCTCCTAATAATGACTTGATATCCAAAGAAGTTTACATTTAAGTTTAGTGAGTATTAAATACAACATAAAACACTAGATCAGTTTATATGAAACGAAGACCTGATTCCAAAGAAAAAAAAATTATATCTGTTATTTCGTCGGATTTCTCTTTATCTTGCAAAGATTTTTACTGTTTACAAACATTTTTCATTATTTAAAAGCTACTAAATTTTATGTTTTGTGTTGTTTTTAATCCTCTCTCTGTGCCCAAAGCGTGCAGGGAAGAATCGGGTTCAATCTTATGGAAAATCATCAGCAGTTACAGCAGTTTAGGATCGGTTTAACATAGTTGATAAAGAATAATTTAATTTGTTATGAGAAGGATTTTCTAACGTACGTCTTCCAGCAACATTATGGATGTTTTTGTCAGGCTAAATATTTAATTTATTAGAAATTAAACGTATTTGACCTGAATAACATTAATAATACCTAAACTAACTCATGTTTGATGCTTAATAAACTAATTAATGTATGTATGGCTTTAAAACATTTCTGCAGAAAAATACAGTCTATAATTCCTAACTTATTTAGTTAGTTAAGTAAACATACACCAGAGCACGCATCCATCCATAGTATAAGACATAGCAAATTAAAATGTTACATTAATAAAAAATTATAAATATTAAAATCCATTTCAATCTTCTTATAGTCTGAATAGTAAAATAGCAAAACAATTATAAAACATGTTCCTGTACCCAGTTTGCTCAAAAAAGTTTCTAATAGGCAGTTTTCTCTTTGATCGATGTATAAAGGTTCGCTAATGAACAGCCAAATCTTATGCAGTGTTACGCACTATAATTGAAATTGCTGTTGCTTTTATATAAATTAAACATAAATAATAACATAACTAGTTTGTGTTTCGATCTGATTTCAATCCTCTCTGTAACCAAAGTGTGCAGGGAGAATCTCTTTACTATTTAATGAAAAAGCTTCTACATCTATAGTAGTATTTACGGATTTTACATACTTGATAAAAATTGTATAGTTTGTTCAAGAGAAGTATATTCTTACGTATGTCACACAGCCAGCCCTACGGCATTTTGTAGGAAGTTAAATATTCACAAATAGGTCAAACTAGTGTATTAAAAACCAGCAAAGATTAAGAACGATTAATTGTAGTAAGTGAAATTTTACACTAAACATTGGTAATAACGCGTCAAGTAGTAACTTAAGCGTGACTTCCAGAATACAAATAATTGAGGAGTGATCCAATCATAATGAATAGAAAAATCATTGGTGATATTAATCAATTATTTTTTATTGGAAGAAACATTTTTAATTACTTGGTAAATAGTAATTAACCAAAACTTCTGCTATGAAGAGCTCCCAGGAATGCTAATATAAACGGTTGAAATTGATTTTGTTAGGAATAATTCTTCTACATTAAAACATATTAGTCTCAAACTGACCTATCGGTTTTCAGATGCAGCTCTTTAGAAAACCTTTCAGAGTTTACGACAAATAGAACGTTGTTTATTAGATCACTAAGTGTGATAAGAGACAATTTGAGAAGCATTAAATGATTTTTTTGATAATTTAAAGCAGAATACTTGTAATAATTAGACTAAATAAAGCTTAATTCAACAAAGGTATATGGGATTTTTAAATTTTGTATATGTATTAGGACTAGAGGCATTGTCACGTTTATTTGTAAAAAAAAATTATGGTTGCCTGTAAAGTCGGTTTTACGGGCGAAGATTTTACGTGACAACGTCTTTTTTCTCGGTAGAATATTTATTGATATGAATATTATTAAATTGCACAATAGGAACAAGGAATTGAATGAAAATAAGAATTGCACAAATTTTAACTATAGAAATATATTTTTGTTTACTAAAACATTGTACATAATTTGAAATTAATTAAAATTTGTTATTGTAAATGTAAAGTTGAATAAAACATTTAGTAAAATTGGAAATTTGAAATTCTTGCTAAACACAGTTAAATTTCTAACTCCGGCGCGTGGTGATTGGTCGGTTTAGTTCGTTTGTTTGGTCGCACTGTTATGACAGGTTAGAGGTTATAATTTTGTTATTTTAAATGTTTGACTAGCAATACGCGCTGTTTCTTCTCAATCGACTGAATTACGATTGATTGCAGAGTGATTTAAACTAATAATTTACTTAACACTATCAACATTTGTCAATAAGTATGACATAACCTATAAACTCAGTTTCTCAACTTTTGTGTCAATCTAACAATTAATCAATCAATCATAGTTTACGATAATGAAATATCAGTGTACAATTATTTACCTTTATTGTTGTAGTTGTTGTAAATGACGAATCTAAGCACTCCACATTTTCACGAATAAACATAGTTATCTGCTTTAATCCCGTGCGGCGGACCCACAGTTATCTGCTTTAACCCGTGCGGATCCCGTGCGGCGGACCCACTGGACGGGCATCGTAACGTTACCGGGCGTTTAAACTTTTTCATGAGTGACTCCGAGCCGCAAACCTAATTTAAGAACGTTGTCACGTCAAAAATAATATCTAAAATATAGCACGTTTTGTATATCATGAATTTATTTTAAATTACACTATAGTAAAATGTTTTTTTCCGGTCTTTTTAAAATTCTGTAAGTAAATCTAAAACTTATCCTCAGCAGCTTTAAACTATTTTATTTCTATTAAAAATTAGTATTATTATTAGTAAATCTTAAGGTAATAATAGTAGTTACGGTTTTTTATGATTTTAGGTATTTATGTCACTTCGGCTATGCTTTTAAACGATAAAATATTCAATAGAAAAATTATAACACAATATTGAATGTTACTTCTAATACTAATTTTACACAAAAAAGTATAAATGCCTGCTTAAAATACAGGCGATTGTTTTAAAGGTGTTTGCTGTAATTGTTAGTAAAAATATAAATATATAACAATTTAAAACTTAGAGACATGTTATTGAAACAAAATAAGTGTAACAATATATGACTCTTGATACATCTTTTATAAGAGGTACGGTTCATAGCTTAGAGATTTTACGGCTGACCTAACTTCTGTTAGGTTTTAATTATGAACTTTCCTCGTAAAATTAATGTCCTGGAGAGATAATGTTTATTTCCGTGCATATATGGCAGAATATGAACTGAAAAATGACTTGTAAAGAAATCGTTCACATTTATATAAATGTTAAAAAAACGCAGATCGTTCTTCAGAAACAATTATTTAGTTAAAACTGTTTTCTTTTGATAACAGTTCAGTTTACAAAGACTAAATTAAAACGAGTTCCGCTGACCTCACGTGTTTGCAATCCTTTGATATTTGTTGGAAAATGTCTATTCGTTCTATTAAAATTTCGCCATTAAAACCATTCTTAACAAATATACCATTGTATTAATAATGTTTATAGTAGTATGTATTCAGATTACTGTGTGTTGTTACATTTATTTTTAGAATAAATGTAACAACATAATTGTTTGAGATTTTAACCGCTACTAAGACATGCATATCCTACTACGAACTCTGAATACAGTGGAAAACAATAGGCAATGCTTTTATGTATACCTTGAGTAGAAATAAAACTTTTTTGTAAAGTAAGAATACGATGCTAAATATTCGATATATCCATTTTCATCTGTGCTACTATCGGTATATATCCGAATAGAAAACTTTAATTTTGATGTACTACTCGATATATTCTTTTATATTTTCTGCTAATTCCTTATGGACCGTCCCTTGATAGGATGAAAAATAAGGTATTTTTATCAAAGGGATTGTAGTTATTTACCTATAGTATTAATGTGCAATGTTATGATTGCTATCACAGTAATGTTTCAAAAGATATAAAGTTGTACTTTTACGACCTGACTCAGTTGTCAGTTATAGTGTATTTGAATTAATTTCAATTTATAATACTGGATGTTGGCCTTTTATTCATTTTCAATTAAGTTTAATAATAGAAACTGTAAACAATATTATTATTCTTCTTAAGAATAATGTATTTCGTTTTTTAATTCCATTTTGGAATGACAAAAATAGGTTTTAACATCTCAAAACGTGTCAATTATTGTCATAACTACAGTAGGATGTAGCTCCTAAACTGGTAAAATAGCTTAAAAAGACGTCTTAAAACATCCCAAAGTAATGAGAAAGTGTGTAATGTTAACTTCCAACCAATCATAATATACATAACAAAATATCTAACCAGGCCGTACAAGGAAGTACCTATAGTAGCCAACATGTTTAACTCTGTGTGCTTAAATTGTTGTAACACATGTCATTCATTCAAAATTTGTTACAAAAGAGTAGAGGCAGATCCCCCCTTAAGGCTTAATTACGCCCATTCTCATGGGCTTCTGACCTGTGGCGGGGGTCTTATTATACAGAATAAGGAGAAGAGTCAAAGGTCATTAGTACTGACAAACACTGTGTTATGAAACTGTGGTCTCTTTCTTTGTCCATACCCAAAGTCCAAAATCTTACACTGCGCGGTTATCGGTTCTAACAATACTAGTTAGTATTTTTAACATTGGATTAATTTAATCTATTCACTTGTTATATTAAATAATTTGACAGTAAACTGTGTGTTCCATTATATACTTGTAACGTAGTACGTAGTATATATGTTAGTTTCACTCTTCAGCTTTAGGAAACTAAAACATTACTAATTATAATTAATCTAGTTCTTATCTAGTCAGGAATATGTTCCAGTGTCCATCATATTTTTTTGGATTATTTAATTAGCCATTGCAAAAAGACATATCTATAAAGTGTTTAATGTACAAAATAAAAAAAAAACTATCTGAAATACTCTAATCGTAACTGTGGAATTTGCTTTTTTGGATAATTGTGTGAGTTATGAGTGTCAATGTTTTATGAATATTTTTTTCTATCTACATATGGACTTTTATTTTGAATAAAAATCAATAAGTTATACTAAGTCAGGTCTTTGAATTGTGTATGAAAACAATATTGAGTAATAAGGCATGAATAAAAATGAATAGTATTTATCACAAAGGAAAAAACCACTATTTCATAAATTTTAACAAGTTCAACCATGTTATTGTATTTGTGGAGTATACAATTTAAGAATTGATTAGTTTTATGTTTTTATTTTTACAGAGTTATAGGTCAAAATGTAACAGTACTCGAGAAAAAATATTAATTTTTAATCATATCTAAAACAACGATTTCTTGAGAGTCAAGTGGCTGAATACTGTTTACTTAAAATATCTCAAAGCATTTTCTAAATAGAAGTGGTTTCCTAATAAAAGAAAGAATGTATTTGGTGAAAAAAATTTTACGTCCTTTGCAGACATGGTCTCCATTCAACCTTTTAAGCCAACCTAGAGTATATAATTAACCTTCTAGTATATAAAAAGCTCCTTATATTTAACCTTCTCTAATATGGTTATTTATTTAAAAAATATCACATGTATATTTAGATGTGTCACATTTTATCTTTTTTTTTATAAAAAAATACAACATTTCACTCTTCTAACTTGCTTTATAATATTAAAGTGATCTTGTGTTAAAGTACAGGAGGGTAATCAATGTCAACCAAACAATAATTTTGGAGAGTTCATTAAGCCAATGCGAAAACACTACTAGTGTTATAACAGAGGTTTGATAACTTTCATATTAGATATGAAAATAGTTTACATGATGTCAATAGTTTACACGAATTAAAAACCTGAAGGTAAACCACCCCAGACTATTTAAAAACTATATTAAATTATATTTATTCTTCAACATCTCACCGATTTTTGTAGTAATTTTTTGTTTATTTAACAACAAAGTAACATAGTTACCAGATAACTATACAATTGCAGTTTAAGAGCACTGCAATACAGCCTATTGAATATATTGAATTATATACATCAAAGCGAAAATTTTACTCAAATCTAAGAGAGTTTTTTTGAGTTACAGATATACTAAATTAACAATAAAATGTCATCATCGAATGCTGTCTGTTAATATTATATCCAAGCGATAATAATTTTATTACATAAACCATACTCTAGGATGGCCAACATATTATTTTTGTATTTAGGATGTATGTGTATGAATATAGAGATAAGAAATCGATTTAATTTTCTGTAATTAGTAGTAACGTAAACAAGCAGGTGAAGGTAAAAACTAAAATAAAAATTTTAAAATTTAAACATACGCAGCTGTCTATATATTTTTAAATCCATGGAAACCCCAGGTATTTCAATGTTTTCGATTAGTTAAGAAGTGCCGTTTACAAAAGTCGATGATTTCATACCACTTTGTGTTGGGGAAGCATGATCAAGAAACATAATGCGATGATAAAGCTTGACAAAGGCCAGGACTTTTTCATTGTTCAGATTGTTCAAAGGTGTTCGAAACGCAGGACGTGGAACATATACACCAATAAAGAACAGGATCAGCACAAGGACTTAGAGATGAGTTACCAAAAGCAATTTACATCCTAGTTTTTGCTATTTTTAACCACAGCATCAAATTATTTCCTCATTCTTTTAGGAATTTTACATTAAGTTTATTATTGTTTCGTGAGAATTATGATAATTATAACAAATAATAAGAGAACTTGTGATTTATTAGTGTTTTTAATTCTCTTGGTACTCTAAGCGTACAAAAAGAATCAGTTTTATAATATGCATAATCGAAATTCCAGATCTTTCTATAAGATCCATTCATATATCTCTCTATAAAGTTTAAAGATTACTCAGAGAATTATTTACTTTTAAATCCTCTAAAGAGAATTTTTCAAGCATTTATAGTAGGGTAAATATTTTAACATACGTTAAAATTAGTGAATGCTAACTGACTTAGGGACTAAAATATTAAACTTTATTGCGTTATATAGTTAAAACTTAATAATTAAATAACGATTTTCTCCAGATTAGCAGAGAAAAATAGTCTATAATTTTTAATTTATCTAATTAGTTACTGAGATTACCACTAGAGCTCTCTTCCATTTTAAAAGAGATTAAAAATTTCATAATTTAAGTTGATACAGTTATAGAAACATATTATTAGATTCCATTGTCACCTTTAAATTTCATTTAAGCTACGCAACTATAATAATATAACTCGGTTTCATGCCAAAGTATAATTAATCATTATCGAGAATATTTTTAGTGAACATATTTAAATAATTGTAGGTTGTGTTGTTTCTAGCAGTTTTGTTTGTGGTTACAATGGATACATATAAGTACTGTACATTAACACCTCCTAATATATGAAAATGATCTTGAAGTACGTAACAAAAAGTTATTATTAAGAAAAGGTAAACATTTTTAATTTAAATTACTCATTGCTCTAAACTTCGGAAAATGTTTTGTGTAATTACTTGAGTCGGCGAGGTAAACCGAGTCGATTAATTAAGCTGAAGTTATGAAACATTACTCAATGAGAAGTGGGACAGAGTGAGTAATCAGGCGGAGATAGCTGATGGGTTTTCTCATGATACACATGCAGCTATTGTTAGTCATTTATTGTTTGAAATATTTTAGCAGTCTTTTTTTATATACACTAGATAAGGAAATACAAAAACACCCAAAAAATTTGTAATGGATTAGACCACTAAATATAAGCTTTAATATAGTTAGAAAAGTTCCATTATTTAATATGAAAAGAAACAAAATTATTTGAAAAAAGTCTGTCAGACATTAAAATATAGTACATATGTTTCCTTTTAGGAGCAAACTTAAAATTTGTTGGAAATAAAACTACCGAGAGTTACAAGCTAATATTACGCTCTTATAAATTTAATAATTATTTTAAGTTTAATTAAATATTTTGATAATACACATTTAGTACGATGCTAATCAATATTATGTATAACCCGTAAAAAATCAAAACACGTATAACCCAAATTTACTCCAAGTTTCTTATTTTGCGCTGTACACTTAAGCTGCAATCCAATAGAGTACAAAAATATAGTAAAAATGTAGCAGAAGTCTCACATTAGTTAAAGACTACAACTTGTTGTTGTAATGTATTACGTAGTAAATTATTGTTGTTATACTTAATGTTTATGATCAAGTATTGTTCACTGATAAGCAGAATATGAATTGAAACTTTTGTGATTTATTTGGGAAACTCTCAGTTAGGAAAATCTCATTTTCTAGCTATGATTGGGATTTTCGAGATACATAAATGACCGAAAACGTGGACTAGTTGGAAGGATAGGATAGCTCCTTCTTGAACCCTCCGAATTTCTTTATGTTAAATACTTATAAAAAGATAATTTGAGGTACTCAGTATGAGTATAAATATTACTTTTTAAAGGAAAACGTTTACAAATATTTTATGAGATTTATCTACGAACAAGTATTACATAATTTTTCGTTTAAAAAATAGGAATAATCCAGAGCACGTATCAGCGTAACAGGCTACGTTAAGAATATAATGGTTTAAATCGCAAAAGATACAATTTAAAATTAATATAAATTTTAAATATTAATTTATTACTTAATTAATTTGTCAGGTTATCCTGTTAGGAGACATTCAAAAGAGAGATGTATCGGTTTCTTAGATGATAGGCTTCGCTAACGCTACGGTGATTAATTGCTAAACGATCTGCAAAAAAAAGTGACTTATAATTAAAAGCTTTCAAAATATTACTGTTTAAATATTTCTGACTATAATATACAGAATAAACTAATTAATAAGTTATGTAAAGGTCATATATATTCTAATTTAATGGGTAGTGCAAATGGTATTGGATATCGGGATAAATAATATTAATTTCAATTACAAGAGTTTTTGGTAACTTCCATAACAATTGATTTTTGGGTAGATGTATGTTTTTTATATAATTTCTGTCCTCATAAC
Source organism: Homalodisca vitripennis (assembly GCF_021130785.1). NCBI lineage: Eukaryota > Metazoa > Arthropoda > Insecta > Hemiptera > Cicadellidae > Homalodisca > Homalodisca vitripennis. Next base: position 26,336 of record NW_025781499.1, on the reverse strand, counting down.
TAGTATATTAAATCATACTAACCAAACTATAAATATTTATGTAACATTTATTTTATTAGCATGTTTTAACATACTAATTCTGAGGATACTACTAATAGAGACAATTAAGCACATTTATTGAGAAACAAAGGAGGATACATGAGTTTACATATTTTAAATTCAGTTAAAAGTTTTATGTGGCACCAACTAGGTGCACATCAATGTAGCACCACCAGGAACATGATGTAATGGCCAGAAGCAGGACCAAATCCAGGTCCAGGATTAGGAACCACATGGATAAGTTACTTTTAATATTTAGATATATTTTCCTTTATCTCTTGATACACCAAACAGTTTACATCCTAGAGTCTTATTCACTACAAAAACACTGGAATAATTGAGCTTGTTTGTAATAATTTCTGGGTTGCATAGGAAACTTAAACTTCTATATTCTAATATTATTTCGTAATTCCATTTTATTTATGTAGGGAAGGTATTAATTTAGTATACTAAGTTGTGTTTAATCATCTCTGTACCAAATGCGCACATAGATAATATGTTAACAATTATTACCCGGACTAGACTTACATCATAGTAATTTATAAGCAGTTTTGGCCTAATGGATAAGAGATTGTATGTTTACAAAAAGCATTTTATAACTTATGTCTTACAACAATATTTCCGGCATGTTCAAATATGATCAATATTTAAATGAGTTAAAGTAGGTGTATGCTAGCCGAAAATGATTAAAATGGCTTAACAAATTACGTTTGGTTTTATAAATTCAAAAAAATAAAAACATGTTTTTATGGAGTTTATAACAGAAATATGGTCTATAATTCTTAAATTGTTCAATTAGTTTCCTAAAAGAACACCAGATCTCTCTTCTACAGAATAGTAAATAATAGAAGAGGAATTTGACGTTATACAGTAATAGAAACGCCTGATTAGGTTCCAATATAAACTAAACATATTCAATTTTTCACTGTAAGTAATTACAAATAATAGTATGATTTTTATAACAAAATAAAAAAAGTCGATATGGAGAATAATGGGTCGAGCTGAACTGCTAAATCAAAAGGGAACATTACTGGAGTAAAATACTTTAATAATGTTGTAAACAACAAATATATCAATAGAATAAGAGTATTATTAAATCCCTGGAAGGATGCCAAGGTGATCATGATACCCAAGCCCGGCAAGGACCCTCTCTTCCCGGAGAACCACAGGCCGATCTCCCTCCTGCCTGTGCTCTCCAAGATTCTGGAGAAGATCGTCTTGGCGAGATTCCCTGAGGAGTTCTTCACGTCTATCAGGACAGAACAATTCGGGCTTCCGCACTGGCCACTCCACCACCCTTCAGCTTCGCAGAGGCCTGAACAACATCATCACTGGAGCTGTAGGAAGGAAGCACCACTCCACTTCGGTCCTGATAGACGTGAGCAAAGCCTTCGACAAGGCGTGGCACGAGGGACTGCTCTCTTCAAGCTGTCATCGTCTCCATTGCCTGGCAGGATTTTTCGGCTGCTCCGCAGCTATCTCCACCTCCGGACCTTCTCCGTCAGCGTTGCCCGTTCCACCTCCACGACCCGCCCAGTGACATCTGGTGTGCCACAGGGATCAGTCCTCGGCCCGATCCTGTACCTGTGGTACACAAACGACTTTCCGGTCGCTCCGAGAGTGCAGCTCTCCCTGTACGCGGACGATGCGCTTCTCACGGCCACTTCTGCCAACCTGAGGATGGCTGGGTTCTACATCCAGCGTCAGCTGCACCTACTGGAGCCCTGGTTGACCAAGTGGAGGATCAGGGTCAACGTTGACAAATGTGAAGCCGTAAACTTCACGAGGACAAGGAGACAGGCAGAGACGGCCGTCACCTGTCACTCAACGGCGACGACATACCGTGGAAGACTTCACTCAAGTACCTGGGGGTACTCCTGGACTCCAAGCTGACCTTCACACCCCCCACGTCAAGAGGATCTGTGGCCAAGCGAGGAAGGGCTTCGGCAGCATCGGCCCCCTGCTCAATTCCACGAAGTTACCGACCAGGACGAAGGTCCTGCTCTACACGGCTCTGATACGACCAGTGCTCACAGATGCGGCCCCAGCATGGTACCACCTCACCTGCAAGAGCGCAAGGAGGCAGTTGCTCGCTGTCCAGAGCGTGTGTCTCCGGCGGGCCACTGGGTCGCCCTGGTTCGTGAGGAACACCGTAGTCAGCGCTTCGTCCAACGTCCCTACCATCAGGAGCTTCGTAGAAGGCCTTACATCGAGCCTTGAGGAAGCTGCAGAGTCCTCACCGTGGGATCACATCCGTGAGCATTCGCGCCCAGGAGGTCCCCCAACTGCGTCTTCCTATGGATGACTGATGACATCGACTACAACTTCGACTGCACCACCACGACACTTCACCCCACTGACTGGTAGCGAAAGCTACTAGGGCTATGACCCTCGAGACACAAGGCAAAAGCCTAACCAATAGAGGCCTTGAAAGATGTGGGGGATCCACCCCCCCACAGTCACAGCGACTTGACTTGACTTGATTATTAAGTCATACAACTAATCAAAGAAATGTATTTCTTGTTTATTATATATACTTTATTAAAGATTAAGATTAACATCAGTTTAGTTTCAATTTAAGCATTAGAGTTATCAAATGTTATCAAAAATATCCGAGATGGAAGATCCATCAAAAGAACTGATATTTTGATGAAAATTGAACGTTTTTAAAACCTTTAGGGTTTTTATTTGTGTGTAACTTTGTTAATACAGTTTTCTTAAACAAAATTGTGTTGCTGTCTTTTTATATCCCTCTTATGAAACTCTCACAAAAATCTAAATATAAGGACAGTTCACAACATGTTTTTAGAAAAGCCAAACAATTAATTTGTTTGTACTAAATTGTAAGATTTTATTTTACCAAGGAGCTAGTGTTCGATTTCTCTGAAAACAGTATTTTGCGACACCTGTAGTAGTTCATTATCTTCTTTTTGAAGACTACCGAAAGTCCAGGCTTAAATAAGTACATAGATTACTTTTTCTTATACTGAGTAAAAACTGTTTTAGATATTGTCCTAAAATACTTGTTATTGGTTAGAATTTTTTAAAACGACTCTTTTTGGGCTTCGATAGCATTACTTCTAATCTCTATAAATCTTATTTTGGACGACCTGCTAAAGTCATTGAGTAGAAGTAGTCTCTCTGTGTACAAGGGTATGCAGAATCACGGGATTTCCGTTATGAGTAAGACCATTTCCATAGACTCAGCATATTTAGAGATAATCTGCTTTGTAGATTATTTTAGAGAACAGAAGGAAATATTTCAAGTACCTGCTTCTATTTCAATACCTTGTAATTTTAATGTGGTTTATCAATTGCATTCTGGTAAAAATGTTTTAGACATTCCAAAGAGCCTCTGCTTGAATGTTTTGGCATGTTTTTGAGACTACTGAAGTTAAAATCTTGTTGCATTTTGCTTCTCAACGCGTCAAAGCTTAAAAAAATCAGCCGCCCTTTTAAAGACTAAAAAGAAAAAAGAGCCCTTATTAGCCTATATGGATGCTCCATTACTTATCAAATATTTTTACTTCGATTCTGCTTTTCCCCACAGTGAGACAACCTAGATGAAAGGTGCCCTCGTCCAACGTATGCTGCAGAAAAATGAGGAAATCCTGCTCTACAATTGCTACCCAAAGTTATAAGAACATCTACCCCTCAACCTCAAAAATAACCAACTAAATTTATAAAAGCGTATATTTTGTTTTCATTCTTAATACATAAGTAATATTTCACCCTAAACGGTAATGCCAAAAGGGATATTTACAAAGTAACCGTTCCAAAATATTATTATGAAATTATTTCTTTGTGAATAACTTATGACTTATAAATAGTTCCTCTTTGTGTATGGGAGATTAGAAAAGTAAAAATTAATTAATTTTTAGTAGTATCCTTTAGATAAAAGGCGCCAAAAGATAAAAGAATGAGACACTCATATGAAATATCATTCACAGTATCCCCTCAAACATTATTTCATATCTATAGAAACACTAAAGTTATGATATTGTAACGTTTTTGACAATTAAATAGTATTAAGAGTATGCGTCAGCATTTTCATATTCGATCAACTGGTAACACGTTAAATAATCATCACATTTAGCACAATGTGATGGTCAGTAGCTGGACCAGGACTAGGACTTACAAGGATGCGTTACTTCTAATACTGATTAAACACAATTTCTCCCAATAATGACTCTTGATACCTAAAGCAATTTAGAGTTTAGTTTTAGTGATTATTAAATACAACACAAGACACATGAACAGGTTATATTCAACGAAGACCTGATTCCAAAGCAAATAGAAGTTTCAAATGTATTATTTCGTTGAATTACCTTATAGTTTTCAAATACTTTCACTGATTTTTCTTTATAGAAAGCTACTAAACTTGTATTTTGGGCTGTTTGATCCTCTCTGTGACCAAAGCGTGTAGGGAGAATTGGGTTAAATCAATTTGCAAATTCCAATCGTCACAGGAGTTTTGGAACTGTTTTCCATAGTTGATGTCAAATATTTAATATTTTATGAGAAGAATGTTTTAAAGTACCTCTTCAAACAACTTGGACCTTTTTGTTAGGGTAAATAATAATTTTTAGTTTAAATTAGTGTACGTTACCTGACTAACATTAGTAATCCACAACTACACCACGTTTGATGTTTAAAAACTCAATAATTTAAAATACGTTTTGAAATAATTTTAAAGAAATATATAGCCTACAGTTCCTAACTCATTCCGTTAGTTACGTAAACATTCACCAGAGCACGCATCCTCAGTACAAAATTAAGACATGGCAAATTTAAATGATGCAGTAATAAAATTTCTTACTTAGATGTAATTTCCAACTTCCAATGGTATTCTTGCTATCACTAATAGTAATTTAACTTCCGTGTCGTGATAAACTAGAATAAATCATTCATATACAAATGCGTCTGTTCTAAATCGAGAAGACCCGCTCGTAAAATATAGCAATACCAGAATGACTCCAGTACGCAACTTCTATATAATGTAGATTTCTTAACAATATAAATAAATTTTAGAACTTTCCAGCGAGTTTTAATTGTCATTCATTTACTATATATTATAAGTCGCCTATTAATCGTTTCAGTTCTGAGACTAGCATTTAAACACATCAGGATATAAAGCACTTATTATTAGTCAGAACAAGTGATTATTAGTATAAAACCTTTACATACGTGTAATTCCGTTATTTTTAAGTCCTTGAAGCAATAGAGTTCAATGTGATGACCGTTTTGACTATTTGTATTACAAAATCTCGTAAACTATAAAAATTTTTTTGATCTTTTGTTATTTAATAATGAAAACAATTCTCAGCATGTTTTAAATTTCAAGAAAACTTTTAAGCAATGAACAATGGGTAAATTTTAAAATCCTTTTTACCAAGAAACTGATACAAAATGTCTATGAAATCTAATTCATTGTCACCTTACTGTAATAATTTTTCACAACTTTTTCCAGAAACTATGTTTCCAGCATTAATTAACTAAAAATTTCCATGTACATTTAAAATTCAACAGTACATAAATAAATTATATATTAAATTCCTGCTTATGTAGAAACGTTATAAACCAACTATTTGGGGTGAAAGGATCAGTGAAAGAACTACTTAAGGCTCTCGTCACGATGGCGTCCTTTCTCCAAGTTATGGACGACATGTTTAGGTTTGTAACCGTTGAGGTCTTTTTCGCACTGATGTATGCAGATGAGATAAAATTATATTTCTTGTGACTGGTAAATTTAAAATTGCAGTCACGTCTAATAACCTTAATAGAACCCTAAATGAAGCAGTAAACTGGAGTAATAGAATTGTATTTGTGTTAACCAGGCCCAGGCTGCCCTTGTCATCTTTGGAGGACGGCATCATTTGGAGCCATCGGTCCTTCTTGCCGAGGAGGCTTTACTATCGAGATGATGTCTCAAGTTAAGTTCTAAATGTTGCCGTTGACAGGTGGCTGAATCGAGGTCTTCAGTTGACCACAACTGAAGAGGTTTTACGAGGGGAATATAGTTATTAATGCAGTTCAGGCCTTCAATCGGAGAGTCTTCTGGTCAAGAGCCTGAGCTATTGTAGTGGCTTTATATCTCCGGGATAAGACCTGGAAGAAAACGTTTGGGGCTGTTGTCTGGTTGTTAAATACTCTTCCTTAGGTAGACTGGCCTGCATTCTAAGTATAAAATTTGTCTCGCTATAACCGGAGGTAACTCAACTGATCCGGTTACTGCCTTAGATGGTTGTCTTAATATTCCTCGTTTCTGTATTGTAGTATTAAGGATGATTGTTTACTCACTTCACTAAGAATGGCCTTATCTAATCTTACGCTATAAATGAGTTGATTTAGTATATAGTGTGCTACACATGATTTCAGAACATAAATATCAACGATTTGCCTTCGGCAAATCCTTCCGGATTATGATGTTTTCAACGATTGATTTGTTTCAAAGGGGGTTTCACAGATCAACGCCATGCTCTGTGATACCTTAAAATGTTTTCTTTATAAAAAAATAATTAAGAAAATAAAAGACATTTAAAATTTTGGAAAATGTACGTTGTAAGATTTGAATTACAATAAAACAAACTGTAATTCATTCATGGGAAAATAGTCTCAAATGTGGAAATTAGTTTAATTATATTTAGGAAAGAATACTAGACAGTTTTAATAATTTAGACTTTGTGGTTTAACGCCGTCAAAATATTAACTCTTTTGAGAAAAGTATAACTCTTATAAATTTCCTTCTATAGACTTTCTTTCTAAAACGCACACTACAAAATAGCCGTTTATAAAGGTTTTACAAGGAAAAAAGTTGAGTCGTTAAATATTTATCATTTGATTATAAATTAAAAATGAAGTACTACACATATATATTTACAAAACTTGAATATTTTGCCGGGCAAGGACAAAGGTTTGCTTATGCTTTGAAAAAAATTTAGTTTTTTAAATGTACCTTAATAATACAATTAATGAATACATAACGATTGGAACATGCTACTCTTATAGACAAAAAAATGCATTGCGTTGTTCATTGTGCTCTTAGATGTATCCACAAATGTTAGGATATGTATTACTCCGCTATGTGTTCTGTTATATTATCCATATCAAGTGTTTATATGTCTCACGTATGTCTTGTTACCTTATTTCTTAGATATCATTTTCCAACCAACATCCTCTAATTGGTTTATTTAATGATTTATTAATTTATGGATTGGAGTTTCTTAATACTTCTTTCACTTTCTTTATAACTAGATTAGTTAGCTTATATACTTACAACATGTAATACCTTATTTAGGTTGTTTTTAAAATTATAATTTGAGATAATATACTCTTTTACAGTATAAGCTTCCATTCTTTCAAGGCTTCGTGTGAAATTCATTACTAGCGTATGCTGATATAACAGTGAATAATATTCTTTCACAATGAGCCTTTGTTACCTGAGACGCTTACATAATGAGTAATAATAATATCTCCTGTGTGTCAATTCTACTTCGAGTTATTATATTTATTTGTGAGCCCACTGGTATTGTGTTAATTTGAGTTTACAACTATCGCTTGATAATAAATCGATTTTCAGGATTATCTAATAATGTGACTTAATTGCCTATTGAGACACTCGCCTATTAAAAACGTTTTAGGAAATATCCAGCAAGATAAACATAAGGTTATTATAAGATAGCTGAATATGCATATTGGTTTAATGTGTATTGCTGCCATCTATCTAAGTGCTATATCGTACTTATTATGATTTTAATCTTATTGTTATTTTCTAAGTGTTAACAATATATTTAATTTATGCAACTTTTTAAGGAATACTTTATGTTAAAAGACGCATAACTTTACATTAAATCTAAGTAATGGACACATGAAATTTAGTTAAAAATCTGACTTATTAGGTAAATTTATGTATTATAGTATTATAACAAATCCAAATATCGTTATAAACAATTTGTATTCATAATTAAAATTTAAACATGAATATTTAAGAGTCTTTAGAGTTATAAATTTTAAAGTAAAATATTTCAGAATAATTAGAAATAGATTAAACGTTGTGTCGAATAGTGTCCCTGGATATTGTACTCAAACACTAATAATGTAGCACAAACATCACAACTTGAGACGGACTACAATATTATACACACACCGGGTATATTATTATTTTACAGGTAATATTATTATACACTTTATAATTAAATTTATGTTTTATTCATTCATTTCTGTTCTTAAAATGTATGTGTTTGGTTAACCAGACAACAAGCGTTCTGTGTAGTGTTAGTAGAAGTCGTGACGTCAGCAATATAAGTAGACAGGTGAGACGTACGCAGCAATTTACATAAAATATTATTTTATATCCATGGAAACAACGTAGCTTTTATAATTTAATGTTTTTAAATAATTCAAAAGTGTAATTTTTCAAAGTTCGCTCAATTCACAACTAGTCCCGGTAGTAGCACCATGAACACGATGTGATGGCCAGAAGGTGGATCAGGACAAGGACCTACAAGGATGAGTTACTTTAATTCAATATAAATAATAGTTTTACTCACTATTTCTCGTTACAAAAAGCAGTTTAAATTCTTGTTTTTATCCACAATTTAAAGCACAAAACACCAGAATAGTCTATATGTAGTGCTAACAGAAGTACAAATTAAATATAGTTAATACACTGCATTGTTATTGTTCGTGTAAAAGCTACTAATTCGTGTTTGGTGCTATGTATAATCCTCTTAGTACCCAAATAGTACATGGAGAATCAGTTTACAATATTTTATACTACTCGGATAGCAACATAAGTTGGAAGTTTCGCGTAGTTTTATCAAAAATATATACAAATGTTAAGGAGAAACATTTTCTTACTTGTTATGTTTCAGCAATCTTTCTAGCATTACTGGTAAGCAAGATATTCTTGATGAGTTGAAATTAGTCAATGTTTATTATTTAAAATATAACAAGAGTAACTAATTTCGTTTAACTGGTATAATTTAATTATTAAAAAACTCAGTGCCAAAAAATTGTGAAATAAATTTGTTCTAGAAGTTTCAAACTCATTCTATTACTTACTGAAATCCACGCCAGAGCTCTCTTTCAGAGTACAAGAGATAATAACAGACCAACCAAACTTATACACTATTATGATTAACTAAGTGTATTCCAATGCTAGATTTACACATTATATTTTATTCTTTGTAATATTATTAATAAAAATTTCAAATATTATTATTAAAATTTCTGTTTCATGAAGGTATAGAATAAATAGTTTTGAAGAATAATATGTCAGCTAAACTTCAAAATCGACAGTGCACCCTGCCTAAGTTGATGATATCCTGAATAACCTTAGCACACAACTTCGATAGAAATTTGAGGTATACAACTGCATTAGTACATATTTTAATCCAAAAGGCAGAGCTCCGAGTAGCACCCAAAATACTATCCAAAAAAAAGGTGCACTTAAAAAAGTGTCGTATCAAAACAACGATGATTGTCTTCTCTGATTCAAGGAATCGTCCATTTTCAGTTTTTACCCCAAGGAAATACTGTAAACGCAACAATTTATCTAGAGGTGCTCGAGACTAAAACGCCGAATCGCCCGGGTACGGACTGTTATTAAAGTCATCATCAAGCTCCATTACTAAAATGCCCCTAGCCACACTGCCTTTGTCGTTACCAACTACCCAACCCAGATAGAAGTCACCGTGGAGTCCCACCCTCCTTACAGCCCTGACATAGCTCCGTGTGATTTATTTTGATCCCCCCGAGTGAAGATAGACCTGAAGGGAAAGCCTGGGAGTCGGTGGGAAAATCCAATCTGAAACTATAAGGTTCCTAAGAGGCATTCCAATCGAGGATTTCCAGGGTGCTTTCCAAGCGTGGTAGAATAGTCTACGCCGGTATATTGATGCAGAAAGAGGATATGTTGAAGTATTTTGTTTATTTATACCAATCGCAAGAATAAATCAGATTTTTTTTTAGAAAATGCTCATTACTTTCATAAACGCACGCTGTATCCTCATGTCTCATCAGGTGAACAAGTGAGAGCACTACGATGTTGACTGACGCGATACAAAAGCACAATAGAGCTACCTAGTCTTCAATACCGCAGATATGGCGGGAAGAGGTGATTCAATGTGAATGTTGAGTTTAGCTCCAGTTCAGTTTCTTCTTAGTGCACCCGTCTAAAACCTGATGGTGTTGCAAATGTCTTAAAATTCGAGTCATGTTCGTCTAAAGAGATTAAAAAATAATCGGCGACGAAAACTAAAAAAAGTTAACACGAAACCCCCGCATCGTTTTTGACACGTTCACAACATTGACTGCCTTCCTCACTCAACCATCCCTTCTTACGTTACCTATGTAATGTTAGGAAGATTGTCTTGGACGTAAGATTTGTTTGTGTGGAGGACGGTTTATTTCAGTTGCTGCACGTAAGAGGAAGGTAAATTGGAGCTAAACTGAAAACTCATAACAATCAACTCTTCCAACAATAGCTGCATTACTGTGTTTGATATTAGTGCATGGCAATTGTACGGATTTGGCTGAGCGTTAGCGTATATGTTTGGTTCTTATATTTAACAATGATTGGTGAATTATTTAACATGTCAACACACTGTGTACTGTCATGTTAGATTGTAAATCCACGTTAAACTAAGGTAAATACGAAAATAAAAGATACAGGTGAATATTACACGACAGTGTATTTATATATTTTTAAGTATCCATGCAAACATCAACAGGCAGATATTTAAATGTTTTTTGGGTTACCTAATTTAAAGATTTTGTTTACAAAATGTTGTTATGCTATCACCATGTTGGGTTGGAGAAGTAGGAGCAGAAAAGGTGTGTTGGGCAAAACTTGATAAGGACCTGGACATTTTTCATTCTTATGTTTCATGATCAAAATCATTCAAGAGGACTTTGAAAATCTACACCAGGAGTACTACGGCGAAGACAAGAATCAGACATGGAACTATACACGAGTTATTTAGTTTATATTCATTATTTAGACATCGAAGTGCTCTAACTAATTCTTACTCAAAGATAATTACATTCTAGTTTTTAGCGATTATTAAACACAGGAATAACTGTGAAATAGTTATTTTAACGCAACACAATTATAACGCTATACAATTATAACGTGTTTGCCATTACAAGGATTTTAATCTTCAACGAAATTTCACAATGATTTTATTTTCTTGTTAGTTATTGATTTGGGGATTTTTAAATCTTTTATAATCTAACTATACAGAAAGAATCAGTTTAAATTCATTTTCCATATATTTTCCAAATGATATAATATCCGTAAAGAAAAGAAAGAGTCGGTTTACAATTATTTTCTATAACATTCCAAATGTTTTATATGAGTTTATACATATTTGATAAAAAGTGTAAATATTACTAGGAATATTATTTTCATAAATTTTTTAAGAGATATCATTTTAGCATTTTATAGTAGGGTTAATATTTAAAACCAATTGTAATTGGCGAATACCAACTGACTAAGGATTATTAGTGATATCAAACAATTCATATATCGTAATCAACAAATAACATTCATATATTTTGTTTACAAACATAAAGAACTTCTGATTTGGGATTTTTTTAATCTTTCAGTGATATAACTGTGCAGAAATAATCGTATAGAATGTTACACAAGTTACAATAAACATTTTGAAACCATTTTATTTTAAAGTATAAAAGAGCAAGATATTTCTTACAACTAAATATTTTTGATATGTTTTTCACTATACATAGCAATTGCGATAGTATTCATTCATGTCTGGTGGTTAATTTTGCTTGCTTTGTTTGTGTATGAATGTGGCTCAGCCAACGAATAACGAATTTACCTTGCTGCAAATATCAGATCGTTAAATAGATGGGCTTTATTTGTAATAAATCAGATTAATATTCTACTTTGTTATTTTATTGCTTAAATTTTAAATTTTATTGGTGTCAATATCTTCAATTTAAATATACTATGTTACACAACAAATCATAAATCGTAAATATCAACACCTTTATAGTTACTTAATACAGTTAAAGAGTAACTTCACTTGACTACAAAAACACAAATAAGTTTGAATAATATTAATGTACTTTATAGTGTGATACAAATTTATTGATAATTAATTCTTTTCAACCATCATATAACAGTGTTAATTTTTTATTGAGTAGTACTGAGAATCCTTAGTATTTTTTATGATAGAAGGATTAGTAAAACGATTAAATTTGATGGTTTATAGATATTCCTGGTAACACCAATGATGCCAAGTTTGAAAGATCTAATCCATAAAAATGTATATCATAATTTAGAATTCTGTAATAATTTCAGAACCAAGCGTATTAAGTAATTATTTAATCATCATATGAAACATTTTGGATACTAATATTTTTTATTTTATATAGTAAAAATATTGTAAATAATTTTTTACCTATTGTTTAAACGATGATGCCATTAAATAACAGTAGTAGTCAATACAGTTATACGAAAATTAAAATAATAATTTATTTTAAAATAACATTTAAAAAATTATTTTCTATTATGTTTTAGTAAATCGAGATGATTTAATTTTGTAACTTGCAGAGTAGTAGTTGTATGAATACTCTCTGTGGATCTTTTGTGTACAAAGATTTCCTACGAATATTACCTTTGAGAAACAATAGGGTTTTAACTTGTTCTTAAAAAATTACTTTATAGGTTAAAGTACATCAAGTGCCGCTGGCCTCGGATTTACATCTCTTTCATTTTAACTTAAACATTTTCATTCTGGTATTTTTAATACACAAGTGAAAGGTTATTCATAAACACCACGGTAGTGTGAACGATATTTAACGTATGTTTCCAGTCTCTTGTATATCCTAAAGAATTTGGTGTCATTCTTTTGTCCTCAACCTATATCGGAATAGTTATATTCTTTTTCTTTATATTACAACACATATAGACTATGCTCGTTATATTATTATTAAGTAAAATTGATGAATTAATGTTATTACTGAATGATCGGTATTGTTAAGCTACTATCATATTATCTCAAATATTTTGTACAGTCTCATAAGAGTTTACATATGCAACACCTGCGTGTTATTCTCTCAAATAAATATCGCAATATTTTTAGGAAGCTAGAAAGTAAAAAAGTAAAATAGTGAGAAATATATTCTAATGACCTTTATCATGTTTACTATCTTTTCAACAGTTCCAATTTGCAGTTCTTCAAATAAAATATCAGTGTTTTCCCTAAAATACTGTGAACATTTCAAATAATCGGATATATATATATATATATATATATATATATATATATATACAGGGTGGTTACAAATTATTGTACACATTTTAAGATTGAATAAATAAATAACCAATCAACTTAAAACCATGGAAATTGTTTTATTAAATAGCAAATTTAAAACAGTTTTATTACCAATGAAGGACAAAAAGATTACTGTTACTCATACTTTTACAAGGAAACTAAACTAATTCCACGTGCTCTCCGAGGTTTGCACGCAAAGTTTGTAGTCTAAATTCAACCTCACACCATGTGTTTCTGAGCATTGCTGGAGTTATGCTTCCAATAACCTCTCGAACTCTATTCTTGAGTTCCTCAATATCTTGAACTTTATTGGCGAAGACTCTGTCCTTGACATAGCCCCACAAAAAAGGTCTAAGGGTGTAATGTCTGGGGAACGTGGAGGCCAAGGAATTGGACCATCCCGTCCAATCCAACGACCAGGAAACGTGTCATTTAGGTAGTCACGTACTATATTACCCCAGTGTGGAGGGGCACCATCTTGCTGCCAGTAAATATTTGGTTGTCTATGCTCAATTTGCGGTATTGCAAAAAAGTTCAAGCATGTTGAGTTATACCTCTTTAGTGACTGTCGGATCTGCGAAGAAAAAGGGTCCTATCACTTCATCTATAGCCAATGAACACCCAAACGTTTATTTTAGGGCTGTCTCTTTCTTGTTCTCGAACATTATGAGGATTTTCAGTACCCCAAATCCTACAACTGTGTCTATTCACCTTACCAGAAACATGAAAGGTTGCTTCATCAGAAAAAATTACTTTTTTCAAGAAATTGCTTTCTCAAATGTTTATTGTTTGTTCTTCGAGGTCAAGTAATCTAACAGCAAAATCGTAGCGTCGAGGTTTATCGTTAGGTTTTATTTCATGTAATAACTCAATTTTGTATGGATGGAGCTTAAGGTGTTTGTACAAAATTTTTACGACTGTTGATCGAGGTAATCCTAATTCCAAACTTGCACGCCGAGTAGACTTACCAGGGCTCCTCGTAAACAATTCTTTTACTTGATCAACAATAGCTTCAGAAACCATTTTGATTACTGAGGTTAGTTTAGTGTTTGTTTAGTCAACTGTAATTAACAGCTGGTGTGGAAAGAGCCATTGTTGACCAGCTGAATATGTCACAACACAAGTCATTAAGAAGAATCATACCTTACACCCACAGTTTAAGTAACATTTTTACTTTCTTTTTATAAACTACTTTTTATAATTATTGTAATGTGTACAATTATTAATTTTCATTCATTACATAAAACTGTTTTAAAATTTACAATTTAATAAAACAATTCTCATGTTTTTTAAGTTGATTGGTTATTTATTTATTCAATCCAAAAATGTGTACAATAATTTATAACCACCCTGTATATCTTTATTTTAAGTAAAAACAATGAGAACATATTTCTCAACTTAAGAGCTTACTATGTATTCGCCAGTTTAAGGTTGACTAATATGAAGAGTAGATTTCTTTCTTGGTTACTTCTATGGCGTTTTCTTATCACGCCTTGCTGTTTTTCAAGCACTGTTTTGTTGAATGTAATTGTACGCTTGCGATTGGAAATATAACCGGTTTCTTCCGTATATTAACGATTACTCTATATTACTAGTTTTGTCTTCCAACGAAGACTGGTTCTTAGCTAGAGGTATTTCGAAGTAACCTTGCGTTCGCATTGTAATCGATTCCTCCACTGGTCTAGTACAAGGTAGTGCCACGTCACACCACGGTTCACTGAGGTTGCGTTCGCATTGTAATCGATTCCTCCACTGGTCTAGTACAAGGTAGTGCCACGTCACACGACGGTTCACTGAGGTTGCGTTCGCATTGTAATCGATTCCTCCACTGGTCTAGTACAAGGTAGTGCCACGTCACACCACGGTTCACTGAGGTTGCGTTCGCATTGTAATCGATTCCTCCACTGGTCTAGTACAAGGTAGTGCCACGTCCACACCACGGTTCACTGAGGTTGCGTTCGCATTGTAATCGATTCCTCCACTGGTCTAGTACAAGGTAGTGCCCACGTCACACCACGGTTCACTGAGGTTGCGTTCGCATTGTAATCGATTCCTCCACTGGTCTAGTACAAGGTAGTGCCCACGTCACACCACGGTTCACTGAGGTTGCATGAGAGTTTTAAGTCCTGCAGATAATTAATCCTTCAAGAAAAGAGAAACTGTGCCGGCCTACGGGAGTTTTATAAATACGAAACAGGCAAATCCCACGGGTGTTCATACAGCGTTATATAAACACTTATTTTCTGTTAAGAAATTCTTTTTCTTGTAAGGAAACAGGAAGAACTTGTGATTTATGGTTTATAATCCTGTCTGTAATCTAAGTGTACAGAAAGAATCAGTTTATAATAATTTGTATTAAATTGTAAAGTATTTTGTTAAGAATATTTAAATCCGTCCATACATATTTTCTACAAAGTTTAAGGATTACTAAGAGAACTATTTAATTGCATGTGACTTAGAAACATCTTTTAGGCGTCTTAGAGTAGTGTAAATGTTGAAAATAATATTAAATTAGTGTATATTAGCTTACTAAAATATAAAATTCATAACATATTGCGTTAATTTGTTTAAAATCAATCATTCTTAAAAACTGAATTGTACATATTTGATGAGAAATAAGGACTATATCTTTTAATTTATTCAATTAGTTGATGAGATTACCACCAGAGCTCTCTTCCAATTTACATTAGATTAGAAATGGCCTATAAAATTATACAGTTATAGAAAAAACTTATTATATTTCATTTTGGCCTTTAAATATATATACTTTAGCTTAGTAATTAAAGTGTAACTACGAAAACCTTTTTAAAAATTCTATACTTGAATTAATGCCATCTTTCTGGTATTCTGTAGTGTGCTAAATATTAACAGTGAGTTCTAAGTAGTGGACAATAACTGACTAATAATAATTAATATCACCTAAGTTATATTTGCTAGTAATATGTAGTATTTCATATAACTGAAAAACATTTTATAAAACAAACAATAGTTTTACCTTATTTTTGTTTGGTACTCTCATAGTACATGAAACCAAAATCAGATTATATAATTATATAGATACTGCTGTTAAGAATCACTACTCCTTGACTTTTTTATTAAAAACATTAAGTAATGAACATATAATTAGCTTTAAATTTCTAAAACCTGTAAAATAATTATTGTATCATATTTCTTCGATCTAACTGTTTGTTATCACCAATGCTTTTTGGTTAATAGTTTTAATTTTAACTATATTCACATATCTCGGTGTTGTCAGAACAAAGAAAAAATGTTTTTTAAAATATGAGTAAATGACTTATTTGCCTTTTTCCAGGTGTAGAATTTTAGTTTTTCGAAACAATATATCATAGGGTTTTATTCTACTCTTGGCAAACCCAGCCTTCAGATAATTTATAACCAATAGCTAAACTTTAAAGATGTAAATAAAAAGCTCTCACCTCTAAGTTCGAATGCCACAAGAAAAACGAGATTGCGCATATACCTTATTGTTCCTTTAAATAGCTTTACAGAACTTTAAATAATAAAATTCAAAAAGTAGCAGTTTTTGTACGGAATGTGTCGTCAATCGTACTCAATATTATGGATATTATATATTGTTATTTTTGAGAAATCAAAGTAAAAAAGCGATTAGACCAAACTGAATATATACTACACATATCTTTTCTCGTAAGGTAGCTTTTATACAGCTGAGCGGATGTTTGTGAGATTTAAATGAGCTTCAGTTTATTACAAATCAGCAAATAAATTTGTTTGGAGAGAATGATTTAAGTATAAACTTAATATATGGATTACGGTTGGAAATGCAAATGTTATTAGAATGAACAAAGTGTAAAATATTATATATAGTTTTTCAGTAAAACCTGTAGAATAAGAAAGTAAGAATTACAATCAACCGATATTTCATTAGTTTAAAAAACGCATTTTTTTCCTATTTAGAACAGCATATTACTATCATATTACCAAACACACACCCCCAAAATATCAAAAATAAAGACAAAATAATTTTGTGAACACAAATTTTAATATTGAAAAATTTTGGAAACAAATGGAAATAAAATATAAAATCCCACTTGAAATCCTTAAACATGTACCAAAGTTGCCATTTACTTAAAAAAATGCTTTTTACAACAACAAAATGGCAGAATGTGGATAAGTTAATAGAACCATTTGTATATTATATTATTATGTAAAAAAGTTTTAATTATGGACGTTATATAATCTTGCGGGAGACGCCGACTTAACCTCGCGTAGTGCGATGGCAGTAGTTTTAGGGTTTAAAAAATGTTATCAAGCTTTGTTAATAATCTTTACTTTCATAATTCTTAATTCAGTTTCAAATAATTCGATAATCCTAGTATAAATATATTATAATCTAGATCATTTGGGCAGGAATCCAGTTCAATCAACTAATAAAATACTTAACATCAAGGATATAATAATTGTATTAATTTTTCACTGGAACTCCACTCATCATACCAATGGTTACCATTAGTGGTGGTTCGGAAGTTACCTTTAAGCCGTTTTCTCCAAAGTTAAGTGTTAGAGAGGGCTTCTTGTAAGCGTAGTCTGGTAACATAAGACTTTACTTATTTTAATTAATTTACATGCTTACTCTCTTTATTTACTGTACTTACTTTATACGCGTGAAAGATACATGATAAATATAAGGTGCTAATATTTAAATACATTTATAATATATATATAAGGTGCTAATAAAAATTCAACATTAAATGTGTAGTTCATTTCTTACGGTACATTCTAAGTAAATTGTGAATAAAAAAGTAATTTAAAGTTTATAATCCTCTTTTACCGATTGTATTAAATAATAATTCTGGGGTAAACTGGATTACCGGTGGAAGGAGTAGGCCCAGATGAATGATAAGGACTGGACTGTACAAAAGAGGCTGCTATCGGCGAGGCGCGCATCGCAGATGACAGTGTTTGATAACGGAATTGAGAGGTGGGGTGAAGTAGACGTATCGTACCTCCGTGTCAGATAATCGTAAGTGATTGTAACGAGTAGAGTTAATAGTGCTTAGAGTAAATATTTTTGCTAATCGTCATCGAACCTGCGGGTAAGTGAACTTTTAACTGGAGTCCAGTCTTAGTTATTTTGGAATAATTTTTGAGAAAGAAATATTGTAACAATTAAATTTAATAAGAATTTAGAAACTTGTTCCTTTTGATCGGTGCAATATAAAACTTGTTGGGTGCAGTGAACTTATGTATATACAATGTTATGTAAAAATAATAAAAAGGGTTTTGTGGTTGTTACTGATGCTTTCTGCAATAATTTTTTTATTTATTAAATCTCTAACCCTGAAGAATTTTTTGATTTATTATAATCTCTGAACACTTGAAGAATACTTTTAAAGTAAAGTAAAAGAAAATTAGTAACAAATATAATTGAATTTGGAGGTAATTAAAGTGAAGAATAGCCAGATCAGATTAGAGTGTGAATGTTTGAATTTTGAAAATTGAATAAAAGACTAGCTGTAAGAACTTTGTACATTTTTGGGAGTGAAGAATATATTACAAGTTAGGAATTTAAAAGTAATCAAGAAGTTTTTGTTTTAATTTTTAATTCGAGTAATTATTTTTAAGAAGAAGTGTTATTTTAGTTTGAACTTTATTTATTTAAGAACATTTTATTTTATTTTTAAACCTTCACAAAAGTTTTAAATTTCAAAGCTAACCCGTTTTAACTGGCACACTCTGTCAAACTATAAAAAAAGCCTTTTAAATGGGTACATTTTTTACAACGAAAATTTTATAAAATTATACTTTTAACACTATAGCTACCAGGCGGTTGTGGCACAGTACACTAGCAAGTACAGCACACTGAGCTCTTAAATTCTGGCAGCCGACATGTTCAATCTATGGATCTTCATGTCGTTATAACTTATTTTTATTTGCCTTGCATTGAAAAATTTTGCATTACAAGAAAGGCTGATTGCCTCTTAAGGCTTGTCACGCCTATTTTCCATGGGTCACTGGCCTATGGTGAAGATCTTATCATATAGAAGAAGGAGGAGAATCAACAAATACAAGGCCGATGACACTGAAAATAAATGATGTCACGCAAGTACTTTGAACGTGTGCTAACTCTAGATTACTTCCAGTCTTAAATCTGTGACCGTGCGGCAAAAAGCTCAAGCAGTGATCATATTTTTTTATAATTTTCGATACATAGTAGTGAAGCTTAATGCACAGTTTGGTCTGTAAGCCAGTTCGTATTTAAGATGTGGACATAAAACAGATACGGACAGTGAAACAGATATACATACAGACAGAGAGACATATAGACATACAGACAGAAACAGGAATGAACTAATTCGGTTATAGCAGTTTTCCCAGTGCGAAGTTTCATCGATGTTAGTGTGGTGGGGAAATAATTATACTGTATTTGCCACTTTAAAGTTTTAACACACATATACCACACTATGCGCCAGTGGTTTAAATTAGAAACCGTAAAAACCCATAGGTATCAACAGTATATTGTTCATTACATTTAATATAAGTATAGACTATCGACAAAATTTACAAGTAATTTAGTATATATATATATTGTATGTTTCATAAGTTAACTGTGGAAGAGGACCAATCCAATTCTTCTAACTTTTCCTGTAAAGGTAAATAGTACATTCATTCTTTAGTAGTGAGAGCTACAAATTAGCAATAGGTAAACATTTCTACATAAATATAAGACTCATCTTAATTTGGGAAATATAATTACATTTTTAATGAAATTTTACTCATATTTTAGATAATCAAGAGTGGTTGAATACTGTAATTGAAACTTCTAATAGCTTTATTTTAATACAAGTTGTTTCTTGATAAAAAGAGAGAGTCCATTTGCTAAATTCCTTTACGTCCTGTGCGGATATTGTCAAAGACCTCTTTAATCCCGAAGGCGAGTATATAACAGCATATTATTTTTAATTATTCGTAGTTTACCTTTTTGTATTTGAACAATAAAAATGCTACTGCGGAAACTTGCCTTAACAATAATAAAACTATTAATTTGTTATAAATAATTGACAATACCCAGCGTGTATTGGTGGTTCACCACAGACACACACACTACGACAGCAAAGAAATCAACGTGCGCATGCGCCAACTTTTACAACAGCTTTATAGATAAATTATTATTATTATTCTTTTTCCGTACGTCTTCCACGTGTTACATTGTCGGATGTGCTTAATGTGTATATTTGCTAATTAATAAACATTAACTTGATTATTAATCCTCTGACTATTTATTTACAACAGGTTATGGGCCCAGTAACGTTTGTGTGATAGCGTTGGGCATTAAAAGTTAATAAAAGTCAGTAAAAGTGAAATTAAGTGTGTGTATCACGTTGTGTTAAAAAGTGGGTTGTATAACCTAAAAAGGATGGCTGGTACAAGTAGCAATATACAAGCACTGTCGAAGGACAATTACGACACATGGAAAATTCAGATT
Source organism: Homalodisca vitripennis (assembly GCF_021130785.1). Lineage (NCBI taxonomy): Eukaryota > Metazoa > Arthropoda > Insecta > Hemiptera > Cicadellidae > Homalodisca > Homalodisca vitripennis. The sequence goes on along the minus strand of NW_025781499.1, from coordinate 5,528 downwards.
CGGGCATTGCTGATTCAGAAGAAATTATGGCCGTATGCCGATGGAAGTCTCCAGAAACCGGCAGAAAGTGTTGAAAATGGAAGCGCTGTAGTCAAGTGGGAAGATGGAGATCAATCAGCTCAGGCAAGCATCATTTTGGCGATGGCGCCATCAGAGTTGAAAAATATTAAAAATTGTAAGACAACTCGTGAGCTGTGGCTGAAACTTGAAGCGATCTACGCATCAAAAGGGCCGGCAAGGAAAGCCACGTTATTGAAGTCGCTGTTCGTGCACAAGGTGAAGGAGGGGGAAAGTATACACCAGTACCTGGACAACTTCTTCGACGTAGTTGACAAATTGGCGGAAATGGATATCGAGATTCATGAAGATCTGTTAAACTACTATGATACTGCACGGTTTGCCACCAGTTTTGAGAATTTTAGATGCGTAATCGAGAGTCGTGATCAATTGCCAAAGCCGGAAGAGCTCAAGATAAAAATCTTAAAATGAATGTTTGGCCAGGGTAGGCGATTCACAAGACGCCGAAGACAAAGCATTCATGGCCAGATCCAGAACACATAATTTTTGGTAGACGTAGCAGCGGCGGCGAAAAAGGTAATTTCAAGGGAAAATGCTTCAAATGCGCAAGGTTGGCCATTTTGCCAAAAATTGTCCCGAAAAGGAGGATGGAAGATCAACACAAGGAAGTGCTAGGGTAGCACAGGATTTTTACATCTCGGAACTGAAACGAGAAGAGGTTAACAAGGTTCAAGGTCATAGCCAATCCAAGTGGTGTTTGGATAGTGGATGCACAACTCACATGTGCGGCGACGAGGATATTCTTGAAGATACGGTGACGTGCGATTTCGGTGCTCAAGTTAGCAACAGAAGCATCGACAAATGCAAATATAAAGGGCGTAGCCAAGATAAATGTAAGTGGTGGAGTTATTTCAACCGCGAACTTGCATGGCACGCTGTATTTACCGGAATTATGAGACTAATCTGATGTCGGTATCGAAGATTACTGACAAAAAGGTAATACAGTAATCTTCAATGTACAAATTTAGCTGAGGGTACGTAATACAGATGGGCACAACTCGTGATTATCGCCGGATAGCGTGGGGAGAAACCATGTACTTTGTAAGAAGAAGAAAATACTGTAACATGCGCCAGAGTGGTTACAGAGAGCGCAAGCAAATTCTGAGGACACACGTCAAGGTCAAAAACCTTTTTAGGAGAGGGGCAAAAATTTTCAAACAACGAAAAATTTTGGCACAGGAGACTTGGGGCATATTACAACATGGATTGCAGTCAATAAAATTATTTGATGAGCAGCTGGCAAACCGGGATAAAATTTGGTCGTTTCAAGGGGCCCAAAGCAAACAGTATATGGCGACGTTTTGCTTGTCGCGGTAAAGCAGGGCTGCCAGACCCGTTCACCAGAAAGGGTTGACAGGAAGGGGTTAGTAGAGTGCCAACTGGACAAATGTGTACTACCGATCGTTTGCGGGCACACAATGAGGGCAAAATTCCAATGGGCGGATCGAAGTAACATGGGTGACGTTTGCCGATTGACTAACAGTACGTGGTTGCGAGGTGTAATTTCTTGAAGAAGAAATTCCGAAGTACTCGGTAAGTTCAACGGAATATAAAAATTTTTTTTTTTTTTTTGAGACATTTTACTGGCCGGGAAAAATTAAATTTTGTACAGTCGGGACAAAACGGTCGGGTGAATACCGAAATGGAGATTTCGTTCGGACAGAGTATACTGAAGCAGGAGGGGATCCAGAGAAGACTGGTCAAGCGCCATCTCATACACACCTGAGCAGAAAAACGGTTGGTGTAGCGGACGAGGAAAAGAACCTGAACGCTACTGGATACCAGCCAGATGGACATTGCTGATCCGAGAGAAACGACTCCCGGGATGCCAGAATCCATTTTGGGCTGAAGCCATTGCGACGGCGAATTATATCAGGAATCGCTGTCCAAAGTACATGATATCGTTGGAAAACCAAAAAACCCACGTACGAGATTTGGCCCATGGCAAGTTGCCGGAACCTCAAAAAACAACATTGCGTATTATTTGGTTTCGAGAGCGTAACGTGTTAGATAAAAATACAGTCAGCGACTTGGAAAAATGGACCCGAGAGCTGCTGCAGGTAGATTCAGTAGAGATACGAACCTTGGAACTCAAAAGCGTACAGAGTGCGGCTGGGATTTACTGGGAAAAAACGGTCGTGGCACCCGAGATAGTTACGTTTTTGACGAGAATATGGGGTCATCGAGAGCCAACGTTTGAATCCACTGGAAGAGTCGATAAAAAAAATAGATAATATTTTGAGAATCAACAATCGAAAAATTCATGGACAAGCCAGAAGATAATTCTACGGCTGAAGGTCGAATTGGATCCACTTGAATTCGAAGAAGAAGAAAGAAAAAGGAAAATCGTTCAATAGCGAGCAGGAAAAACGGGGAGATCTTCATTCGTCAAAAGGAAAAAAAAAGAGTCGGCAGAGCCGCCTAAAGATACGGACCCGGCGAGCCGCATGGCCGTCCTCATGAAAGTATCGATAGACCCGGAAGAGTGTCTCCTAGCCAAAAACTGGATCAGGCGCGGAAAACATATGAATACTGGTTGACAACGGACGTATTTCATTGGACGACGAGCAAGGTTCGTGGTTTTGGAAAAGGCCGTTAGAAATCATTCCTCTTGTGCAAGTTGGAAAGGAGACACCGCGGAGCAAAAAGACTCCTGCGATTTCTGATGGGAATAGCAACAAAGAAGATTAGGCACAATCTTTTTTCGAGGATGTTTTTAGTGTTCAAAACATGGGGGGGGGGGGCCCGGGGGGGGAACCGTGCAAAAACAGATAAAGCATTAAACTGGAGATGACGCTGAGCTTGTAGGAAGCGTGCTATCATGGACGAGGTGAAAGTCACATCTCGTAATATGGAGACTTGGAATGTAGTGGCCCAACGGCCGGAAAAAAAAGAAAACGTCATCGGTACACGAACTGTACCTCAAGCAATAAATTACAATCCAGGACGGTAACAAATCGAGCCGCAGAAAGGCGCGCATCGTCCGCCACGAGGGTTTAATCAAAACCGACCCAGGATTTTGATTACGGACGATACATTTGCTCCGGTGGCAAGATTCGAGTCGATTAGAGACTGCGGATGGCATTAGGCAGCAGGGTTGAAATTATCCAAAGGTTTCCAGCATTTGCGGATGTCAAACAAGAACGGCATATTTGAAACAGCTGGAGCTCAAGGTATCAGAGTCCTTGTACATGGGAACTGGCCTGAGGGGCTAGCTGAGGCCGTGGAATGACATCGTAACGAACTGAATAGACCGTGATTCGAAGACATACAAAGCAGCTATGGAAGGGATTGCAGAAAGCATTGAAGAAAAAGAACCATAAGTATGCAAGTTTGAAGAAGGACTATCTACGGGGTTTAACAGGCAAATCAGGGAAAATTGTGGTACGACCCATGTTAACCAAAATCTTTAAGAAAAATATTGGTATTTGCCAAACCGACGGTATCAGACCCGTGTTTATTCACTGCAAGAGCACGGAATAAATAATAATCAATCGTAAATTGCTAGTACCCCCTGGATAGATGTATATGTTTGGTATTTGCGGACAATGAGGCGCCTGGCTGGATCACGTTTTAAAACATGAAATAAATAAAGAAATTAGGCATCAAAGGACCTTGGAGAAGCCTAAATATTTCTTAGGCATCGAAATTTGACTCAAACAATAACGGGATCAAAATGGGACAAAGAGGATACGTTCCTGGAAAATTTTTGAAGAAATTTTGGGGAATGGATTCCTGTATACCCCGGTGGAAATACCAGCGTAGCTAAGTCCAAAGTAAAAAAATTCGAGGGGAGACCCCCGGACAACAGAGAGAAGACCAAGGAAAATCTTCAAATAACTCATCCGTACCAAAGAGCTTGGTTAGGCTCAATATTGATCGTACCTTGGCGGGTATGTACGAGGCCGGATTATAGCATACACCGTGAGGTTTGTGCTCGCACAATTCTTACGACAAATCATCCGATCATCACTGGGGTTTCGGCTTAAAAAGGTTTTGAGATACCTCAAAGGGACAACGCCAATCAATTCCCTGCATTTTGATGGAAATATATCCTGAAAATTGACAGGCTACTCTGATGCCCGATGTTGGGTGTGCCATGTTACACTGGACAGAAGGTCATACCACAGGATTACACCTTCTTGTTGGGCGGCAGCAGCCATAAGCTGGCAAGCCAGAAAACAAAAAAAGGTGGCACGAAATCAACTGCCGAAGGCCGAATACCATGGGCTCTGGGGCGAAGGCTTGACCAAAGGAGATCAAATATTCCTGAATCGTTCTAACTGGTTGAAATTGGGAGTCAACGGGAGTCAATCGACGGCCACAATTCTTTTGCGGACAATCAGAGTGCAAAAAAATGATGTCAGAAAATGCTATGTTTCACCCCCGGACCAAAAAACATTATAGATCATTTCGTCATCACTTTCATCCGAGAGAAAGTGGCAAGAAGGCCAGATCAAGGTGGGAAACATATACCAACGGACGATATAATGGTAGCCGATATTTTTCTACGAAATCACTACCATCAATTCAAACACTGGCAACATTGTTGGACCCCTTGGGTTCTGAAGTAACCGAATCCACGCAGATATTGAGGAGAGGTGCGTGTTATAAATAATTTGACAATACCCAGCGTGTGTATTGGTGGTATTCACACAGACACACACTACCGAACCCCAGCAAAGAAATCAACGTGCGCCATCGCGCCAAACTTTTACAACAAGTGTTATAGATAAATATTATTATTATTTCTTTTTCCGTAACGTTCATTCCACGTGGTTACAATTGTCGGTGTGCGTAATGTGTAAATATTTGCTAATGTAATACACATTAACTTGATTAATTAATCCTCTGACTATTTAATTTACAACATAATTAGTTAAAGTACAGGGAAGTAATCTAAATGTCCACTATGCAATAAGTATATGCGGGAAAAGGTTTTAAAAAAAAATTAAGCTAGTGCACAACCCTACTAGTGTGTTAGCGGCAAGTAGTGTAGAATATTGTACAGACTGGTCATGAAAAACCATTATTGCCTTCAGTTTAAAATCAGTCCTTATACAACGAATAAGATAATATAAATAGAAACACTGTATGAAACATATAATTATACAAAAGTGTGGGTAATACTATTGTTGTAATATCCATAAAAAACACACAAAGGGACATGTAATTCCAAATGTTTTATGGTAAATTATAACAGTTTTTTTAACGGAAGTTGTTTGAACTCACGCCACGTTGGTTTGGAGGAGCCCACCCAAAACAGTGCGACCTAAGGCTAAAAGCTTGATAAGGAACTCCACCATGCGTCTTTCTCGTAGTTCAGAATAATAATGTAAAGGTCATTAGACACGCTGGACGTGGAAAATCTACCACCGGGATTCATCCAGTACTCATGGCAGAAGACCAGGATCGAAACATGGACTGTAGTAGATGAGAGTTAATTTACT